>NC_023757.2:24394198-24694198 GCF_000499845.2 Phaseolus vulgaris
CACACCTCAACACAACGAAGTTGCTGATAGAAAGAATAGAACAATCACTGACATGGCGAGGAGCATGCTTAAAGCGAAAGGTATGCCAAATTATTTTTGGGCTGAGGCCGTAACATGTGCGGTATATTTGATAAACAGATCACCCACTCGGAGTGTTCCTAACACAACTCCGATTGAGGCATAGAGTGGATTCAAACCCAATGTGCAGCACTTGAAGGTATTTGGGTCAATTACTTATGCTCATGTTCCCAATGCAGCAAGATCGAAGTTGGATGATAAGGCAATGAAAATCATTTTCATTGGATATAAGCATGGGGGATACAAATTGTACAATCCAATGACAAAGAAGGTGATTATTAGTCGTGATGTTACATTTGCCGAAGATGAAGAATGGCAATGGAATGCAACAGCTGAAATGGATTCGAAAAAACGATATATTTACGTTTTGAACGATGATGTGGAAGATAGAGTCACTCTTGAAGCACCTGCAGTTCAACCTGAAGTTGCAACTCCAATTGCAACTATGATGGAGCGACCAAGAAGGCAACACCGACAACCTGTACATCTTCAAGATTGTGAAGTAAATCTTGATGATGAAGTTGATGACAATGGAGATTTGGTTCACTTTGCTTTTCTTGCAGAATCAGAACCTGTGAGACTTGCCGATGCCATTCAACACCCCAAATGGCAAAAGGCTATGAATGAAGAATTGATGGCGATTGAGAAAAACAATATCATGACTCAAATTGGGAAGGTTGTTCCAAATCAGAATTAAGGGAGGATGTTGGTTATTAATTCAGATTTTATTATTATTAATTCATATTTTATTACCCTTAAACTATTTTACCGTTATATTGCATTAATGGTCAATTTACAGGCCTGTTAGTATTCCTAGTTTATAGTTTCCAGTAATTGTAATTATTATATATATGATTGAGTGAATCAAAATGAATAGGATCAGTTTTGCAATTTTGTGCAATTACGTTCAATCAGTTGCTATAACCTTTTGTCTTTTCTTATTTCCTTCAATTAGTTCCTACATTAATTGTGACATTATGAATGCACCTTTCAATTACTTGGGGGTGATGGTAGGTGGGAATCATAAGAGGTGTGCCTTTTGGGAAGGTATGCTCACTAAGTTACGGAATAGGTTGAGCGCGTGGAAAGGGAAATCCCTCTCTTTGGTAGGCAGATTATGCCTTATCAAATCGGTGTTTACGTCCTTACCGCTCTTCTATGTCTCCCTATTTTGTATGCCGACAACTGTGATGAGGGAAGTGAAAAGGATACAAATTTTTTTTTTGTGGGATTGGGGTTCAGAGAACATGAAAATTTCTTGGGTGGCGTGTGATAAGATATGTCAATCGAAAGATAAAGGCGGATTAGGGGTCATTGACATAGGAAAGTTTAACTAGGCTCTTCTAGGGAAATGGATTTGGAAACTTAAGTCTGAAGAGAGAAGTTTATGGAAGGTTATTCTAGAGTCTAAGTATGGTGGGTGGAAGGGATTAAGATCTTAAGGTCAGATTTGTAAGGAGTCGTTGTGGTGGAGGGACCTTAGGAAGGTATGGTACTTAGAGGGGTGGGGTAATGATTTTGAAGACAAAGGTCGGTGGGAAGTAGGAGACAGGAAAGAAATCAGGTTATGGGAGGATAAATGGTTGGACAACATTCCTCTACTGCATAAATTCCCCAGGCTCTTTTCAATTTCCTTAGATACTGGTTATACTCTCTCACAAGTTGGGGTTTGGAATAATAATATTTGGTCGTGGAAGCTGCGGTGGAGAAGGAATCTTTTTGTGTGGGAATCCAGTCTGGTTGATCTTCTGATGCAGCTGTTGGATAACAAAAGGTTAACAAGAGAGGGTGGAGTTAAACCCGATAAATGGCTCTGGAGGGATGTGGATTATACGGATTTCTCTATGAAGGCAGCATATAAGTGTCTCATGGGGGAGAAGTCTGTAGTGGGTGAGGATTTATTTGCAAATTTCTAGACTCTAAAGACCTTACCTTCGACACAATTTATGGCTTGGAGGGTGTTATGTAATGCCATTCCCACTAAGGACAACCTTTCGAGACGTGGCATACCTTTGATGAGTGTTCGGTGCCCCCTGTGTGGTGTGGAAGAAGAGTCGATAAGATATTTATTTTTTGAATGTAGGATCTCTTGGAGAATTTGGGGTATGTGTCTCAAGTGGTTGGGGTTCCCTTCGATGCTACATCGTGATGCACAAATGCATTTTAGAATGTTCAAACCTTTAGGCTTGAACCATGCATTTACCAGGTGCTGGGGGGTATTTGGGTAGGTATTGTGAGTGAAATCTGGAATCACAGGAATAGGGTTGTGTTTGAAAATGGGTGGGTGGATCTAGTGGAGGTTTTTACTGTGGTACAAAGGAAGACTTGGTCTTGGGTCACAGTAAAAGAAAAATTGGTTGCTTTCTTTCTCTTACTCAGACTGGTGTTTGGAACCTCTTTGTTGTATGAGGTATTTGAAAGACTGATTATTTGCATTATTTAACTAACGATTTTTCCCAGTCTTGGTAGTTGTGGTGTGGTTTGTGCAGGTTTCATCGGTTACTCCTATCTGGCAAGGTTGGTTTGAGGTTTGGAAGGTATTGTGTGTTTGTGCAGGTTGTCTTGGTCATTTCTATTTGTGCAGGCTGTCTTGTGTCTGTTGATTTTGTTCTGAACTGCGGTAAAGGAAGAGTTTTTGATGTATGCTTATCGGTTTGGTGTTGGAATCTTTATGGTGTTTAAGCTGTGGCAAATGGATATGTGGCGTTTTTTTATTACTGTTGTGGCCAGTTTGGGAAGCTGTTATGTTCTTTTTGCAGGGTATCTCTGGCTTATGTATCCTCCTCGTAGGATCGGTTTGTTGCTGTTAGCACTTAGGTATTTGGTACATTTCAGCCTGCTACAAAGTTATGGCTTAGTTGTTGGATGTTGTGTCTTGTATTGGTTTGTAGAGTTTGACACTTAGGTATGGTACTTCACCTTGATGGCAAAGACCTTGGTTAGTTGTTGGATGTTTGTCCTTGATTGAGGGTGTGACCTCTTTGGTGGGGTGATGTAACTGTATTTGTTGGGGTTCTATATCTTATATGGGATTTTATCTTGATCTATAGTGTAATGTTTGTCGGATCCTTAGTTGGTAGGGTGCTAGAAAACTTGCTTTTGGGGTTTTGTATAAGGGTTGGGACACCCCTGAAGTGTCTCATTTTATTTTATTTATTCTTTGCTGATAAAAAAAAGGTGGTTTAAGATGGCGTCATAAGTAAATGCCAACTTTTTTAGATACAAATTAGTCTTAGTGAAATGGAACTCTTAATAATACAACGACTACCAACTATTTTGAATTGTGAATCTAAACTATGAACTTCTCCTTCATAATTGGAGATTCCAGTTGGAATAAACCTAAAAAAGGAGGTCACTTGGCTACTAGTGCTAGAAAAATGTGGAAGAAATTTTATTTGTGGAAGGTTAAACAACCCTTGCTTGGAAGAAGTACACCTTAAGTTTGTGTTATCATTCTTACCCATATTTCACTTATCGTTTTTTTTAAATACCTAGAGGACTAACTAAAAATTTAAACAGATTCAGAAAATTTTTCTATGATAAAGGTGATTGGAAAATAACAAAATTGTATGTTGCGAAATAATATATCTGTCAGAGAGGAGAAAAGAATGAGTTGGGAATAAAAAAATTTGAAACACTCTACTTTACCCATGTTAGGTAAATGAAGATGGAGAATGCTACTAGAAATGGATAGTCTATGGTGTAGAGTAATACAAGTTAAAAATAGTGACATACGATGAAGGCAGAGGATGACATATTTAAGAAGAAGTATACTACATGGTGGAAAGGTCAATAAGTTGTTTAGTAATTCATAACAAAAGGAAAATATAATTGGGGAGATGAAAGATGGTTAGAGGAATAAGAGTGGAAATTTAGTTGTTGGAGAATGATTTAATTGGGAGGTACAACCGATACATGAAGTCCTAACTATTATTTCTTTTGTAAAGATAGAAGAATGAACATAAGATGATTGAGTATGGAAAGTAGATACATTTTCGGACATACAAAGTTAAATTTGCATACATTTTGGTACACTGAAAAAGGATACATGTACCAATAGGGTAGAATACAAATAGATCCTTTTATATATAGGTTATTATAGAAGATAATATTCCATCAATCATTGTCTTATTAATTTGTAAAATGATAGGGAACATGTTACAAATGAAGGATAACCTATTATACATATATCAATACAAGAATTTGTATGCCCTTTCTGCAATCAACATTACAAGAAAATCATTAATTATAAATCAATTTTAGAGACAAAAAATAATTAATCATTATATTGACTAAATTAGATATTATTTTACTAAAAATATTATTAGTATCTAAAGTAGTTTTTATTATTGATAAATATTTTCTAAATTAGTATCTAATTAACTTCCGATTATTTAGATTCAAAAGTTTATAGCTAATTAGATACTAATTCAGAAAGTAGTTTATAAATTTTATTAATAATAAAAACTACTTTAGATAACAATAATTTTTTTAGTCTCTAAAATAGTATATAATTTAATCAATATAATCACTAATTATTTTTTATCTCTAAAATTTGTTTCTATCTAATTATTTTCTTATTATGCAAGAATAAGAAACTAAAAATCACATATCTTTTTCATATAATTTCATTTTCATATACTTTCTCTTACTCCATGTGACGTTCATATTATAATTGATTATACATTTTTTTATTGGCAGAAAAAGAATAAATAACAGAGGTATTTTTGGTATACCTCAACCTTTATACAAGAGACCAAAATGGCCAAAAACCTAAAACGAACCTCTGACCATGAGCAAGCTTGCTCTTCCCAACCTTACCTCCCTTTTCTTCTACAAAACCAACTATATTACCACTCTCACCTCTAACCTTTATTGTTTTTAATGGATCTCATACAAACTAAAGGTTTCAAGCACCAATCAGAGTAAGAGAAACTAGCTAAACGTACCTTCGATGTTACCCATGACCAAACCTTCAACTGCACCATCATGAAAATTTCAATGTGATCTATGCGTCCATTTTTAAAGATCTTCTTATTTATTTGTTTCCACAATTCTCCTATGATTTCTATCCACCCACACAACCATACCTGATTAACAACTCCACTCTCCTTAGTCATCCTAAAATGAGCAAAATGCCTTTTTGGCTCTTGATGAACCGTCAACGCTAGGCCCACCCACTAATAGCACTTAGACCACACTAGCCATGCAACCCTACATGTACAGAAGAGATGTGACATTGTTTTCTCGCCCTCCCCACACATATTACAAATGTTGCTTTCAACTCCTTTCCCCCTTTTCACCAAGTTTATTTTGGACGCTATTTTATCCTCGAACACCCTCCATGTAGTGAAATGTGTCGATGGTTGTGCCTTAATCCTCCAGAAGCCCTCATACAAATCCAGCAGCTCCTTCCTCCTGACCTTCACCTTTTAGGATTATGTATGCAGATTGGACATTAAACTTTGTAGAATCGTTTGCTTTCCAAGCCCACAAATCCTCCTTTTGCTCGTTAAGATATTCTTCCTCCCTATTAACAAAACCAACTCTTGCTCCTGTTGCTATTCCCATTCAAACAGACTCATTCTACATCCTATCTTCCTGGTCCACTCGAGATTGTTGTTCCGTTCCCCTCCTTGTCTCAGCTTGGCTTCCCTGCAAGAAGTGATAGAGAAAAGCCTCGGGAATTTATCTTTAAGGGCTTCATTTCCCGTCCATTTATCCTCTCACAAACTTATCTCTCTTCCACTCCCGATCTCCCAATAAAATCTATCTTCAAAACTCCCTTTAAAACCCTCAAACCTCCAGACCTCCTTCAAATCCTTCCTCCACAAAGAATCCAACCTATTAATCCTTTGAGACCTTAGGTTTATCCAACCTCTGTACTTTGAGACCACCACCTCTTTCCACTAACATTTTTTCCTTGTGTCCAGACGCCAAATCCACTTCCCTAATGGAGATACATTTAACTTTTTAATCTCTATCAAACCAAGCTCTCGTGCTCCTTATCTATAAACTTTTTCCCACAAAATTCACGCTATCTTCCTTCCTTCCGAACTCTAGTCCTAGAGAAAATCCCTCTATAACTTCTCTAACTCCTTTACCACCACGATTGAGAATTTATATAGATGTTATATTATGTGTTTTACCCAAAGACAAATTTTCACATTTTTTTATAATATTATCATTGCCAACAAAAATAATTATCATATCAAAAGTTGATAATTATATGGTTTACAAAAATATCCATACTAAAAAATAACATTATTTTAAGAGAATAAGAGTTAAATATCATTTTGGTAACTAATCTTATTTAATTCAAATATTGAATTTATAAAAAAAAAATACATAGATTTTGTTTTTCTTTATTATGGAATTGTGATTTAATCTTATGTGGTATATTTATGTTCTATAAGAAAAAATACATTTTTTTTATCAGTGAAAAATTAATTAAATAAAAGATGAGTATTTAAGAGATACTTTCCTTATAGAGAAGATGATGGACAAACAACTAAATCTCTTCCGTGATATATTTATACTCTATAAGATAAGATAATTTTTTGTCAGTGAAAAATTAATTAAATAAAAGATAAGTATTTAAGGGATGTTTTTTAATCCTTATACGGAAGATGGACAAACAACAAAAAGCTCCTACGTGTACCATATATATATATATGAAAGCATTAGCTTTTTTCATATTACATTAAAAAAATTGAATAATGGTTTGCATGCATGCATCGTTATATTAGAACAACAAAGATTTGAGATGATTGTGAATCACAATTATTGCTGCCACTGACGTAGATTTACAACGACCATACAGTATGGGAAAGGAAGTTGAAATAAATAAATAAAATATGAAACAAATTCTTTTTGCAGCAATCGGATATAGAACTTTTTTTTGAACTTGTACGTGGTACATAAGGACGAAAAATATTCTGGGAAATTTCTAGATAATGCATGCATGCAACATGCTTGGTTGTGACTAAAGGAATCTTGGTGTGGTGCAATGTCTTCGTGTATTTCCCTTTTACATATACCCTTCTGTGCTCCTCTAATCTAACATGGCGCCACGTTTTCTTTCGATAGCAACCTCATCCAAAAACAAACAAAATTACATACATTTCTTTATATATGTGTGTGGGGGAGGGTTCCTCCCTACGGATTTAAGGTTCTTTACTCTCCATATGGCTATACGAAGAAGCCAAAGGCCATTTCTTCTTCTTCGTTCATGCACCGTACGTAACGTGCATGCTCGTGTACTTATATAACAAAATGCCACATCGGACTAATGATATATATCTTGTTTAATTTTATAAAATTGAGTTAAATTTAAAGTTATTTTTAATATATCGTTATATTAAAAATAAAAAATAAAAGAAAAGGTTAACTTTGACATAAGATAAGTTTCAAACTGGTAGGGAGAAATAAAAACTCTTATATTTTTAAGTAAGTTTATTTTAAATTAGATTTTCTACTGTTAAAAGTCATAAGAGAATAGTTTTTATCTCTATGTTTTGACAAAATAATAATTATTTATTCATTTTATTTTTAAAAAGCTCATAAAACTTAAGAAAGATTATATAATATATTCCAATAGAACTAGCATACGTATACACAATTAAATAGAGATGGACATTTATACGGCAAAAAGAGACGACTAAAGATATCGAACAGAAAAAAGAAGAAAGAATGTTGACTTTATAGTTGGAAAAAAAGCAATGACACAAACTTATGATTTTGAGAGTTGAAGTACACAGCTGTACATATTGCTATTTTTTTTATAACAAAGATAATATAATCGTATATATAAGATATTGCATTCTGTTGTGATGAAAAAGAAAAGGATGAAATCAAGAACCATGTAGAAATCAAAAAAATAAATAAAAAATGAAAGAGGCATGCCTTGGCTATTGCTTTTTAAGATACGAGACAAAGAGAATTAAATAGCTTAGCCTCTCGAGAAGTATCCGAAAAGCACAATCGAAAAGGAAAATTCTCTTGCTTCTCTCTTTTTTTCGCGTGGGGAATAAAATATATCGAAGAGTATATATTATA
The DNA here is from genome assembly GCF_000499845.2 of Phaseolus vulgaris. NCBI lineage: Eukaryota > Viridiplantae > Streptophyta > Magnoliopsida > Fabales > Fabaceae > Phaseolus > Phaseolus vulgaris. Next base: position 24,402,335 of record NC_023757.2, read on the forward strand.
TACACACAAAAATACTCATCCATGATGAACTTTTGCAATTTATAACATTTATTTATTCCATAATTATGAGAAGAGAAATATTCGGAGATTTTAACAAGATTGTCTGACTATGATTCCCATGAGCATTATGATTTGTCTTTGATTGCGCCAGAGCATATATCTTAATCCACAACCATGCAATTGCAATGCTTTAACACATGCTCCTTCTAAATTATCATAGGATTTCTTTTATTTTTGTCTATACTTAATCCAAAAATATTAAGACAATGAATTTATAAATTTATTTTATTCATTTTTATTTAATATGATATTTAAATTAACAATTGGATTCTTAACATATTTAAATAAACTTTTTCAAATTTAAAATGTAGCTCTAACTGAAATATTTTGCTTTGTTTTGTTTAGATCATAAAAGTAGATTTTTGCCATTACATTAGAATCAATATATACTTGCATTGAAGGGTTTAAACCTAAGATTAGAATTGTTGAGACAGTGGTAAAGTGTGTTGAGAGAAAAAGAAAAAGTATATTAGCTTTCCCGTAGAGCAGTCAATTTGTTTTGTATATGCGCATAGAAGAAATTGATTTAGTGAGCCACTTGGGAAGGAAGATTGCAGTTTAGGGATAAATAAATGACTTTAATTATTCTAGAATAATGAAATTAAATATAGTAACAGTGACATTTGTGCTGTTAAGAACGCGGATTCCACACAAGATCATGCAACCAAGTAATATATTCTGATCTTGTGAGCGTGGACATGCTGTGCTATGCTTACTGATAAGATAGGGTTTGATAGCAAACTCCAATTCCAATTGAAATGCTTGCAGAACATAGTTGGTAATCTTTAAAATGGGATGTGATATGATATAAATATATTATAGGATTTCATATGTATATATTTGATCAGCATAGGATTTCATATGTATATATTTGATCAGCATAGGATTTCATATATGTTATATATTCCATGTTTTTTTTTTCTCACAAATGTGTGCTAAATTCATTTCATTCCCTTGAAACCACAAAAAATTCCCAGGTTGGTAAGGATCTATTAATTCATGTTTTATAAAATATGAGGTTGAGTAATTTTTAATTAGTTCTGGAAAACAAATCTATCTTTTATAAATTTTGTATTAATGCAGTGTAAGTTTGGAGAGGACTGACTTGAAAGTACATAAAATAAAACAAAGTGTGTGGTTAATTTGTAAAAAACATAATCAAATCTGTAATAGTTCTCATGTTTATAATATTAATATTAATTAAAGAATAAAACATACATATTATTAAATAAGATATTTTATTATATTATTATAGGTAAAAAATAATACTTCATTATATTGTACCAATTTCTGTTGTTTTTCTCGTAATGTATGACTTGTACTCTATTAGAAGTTTTTTTTTAAACATGTTCAAAGAAGAAGAAAAAAGTGAGTTCTTTTTTCATTGGTAGATATGAAAAAATGATAAAGGAAATATACAAATTTTCTCTCTCTTTATTTAATTGTGTATAAAATGATGATAAGAAAAAATATTTAAAAAATGACAAAAATAAAAAATGATCCCAATAATGATAAATTTTAAAATAATATTATCAATTAAATAAAAAAAATAAATATAAATTAAATTTTTTACCATTCAAGAGTGTGTGCGTTTCTATTTTTAGTTTCTAGCAAAATTCAAGTTCTCTAATATGCCGAATTGGAAGAATTATCTTCTATTCTAAACTGCAATAAAATGAATATCCCTTCAAGTGGATGTTTTTTGAACATATGTAGATGCTGGCAGCGGTGTTGTGGAATGGAGCTTGGAGTGTGCAGACCCTTGCGAAAATGGGCGGCGCGTCGGTTGGGGGCATGGGCGGTGTTGCGATGTGTGATGTGGTGTGCATGGAGGCTAACACACTGGGCAGCGACGTGTGACCTGATGTGCGCAGAGGTTGGTGGAACTGGGCGGCAAGGCAGTTGGGGCACGAGCGATGTTGCAGCGTGTGACATGGTGTGTGCGGAGGTTGTTATAGGATCTAGATCGAGTGGTGCGACGATAGTGGCGTTATGCCGGTGTTTGCGATGCGGTGTAGGTTTTTGACGAGAGATGTATGGTTTCTTCAATAGTAACTAGATACTTTTGGATGGAGTTTAGTATTTTATTAAGATTTTTTGTTTGGGTTTTGGGAGGCATGGTAAGAGTAATGAAAACACCAATGTTAGAAACTAGCTACCTATATTATACTAAAATTATGGCCTAAGGTATATTCTGAGCCATTAAAACTAGGGTTTACTATAAAACTTTGCTTCCCTTATTTCCAAAATATCTCACTTATATATGTGAGTTTTAGATTAACAAGAGATTGGGCTGACATAGGTCCATTTACTTTAACTAGTGACACTGCCTCTATTACATTATGTAATTCTTCCTCCATGTAGGCTATTTTTGTTGTCTCTTGGGCATGTATGGTATTGAGCCTATCCTAACATTACTATATGTCCCAAAAAACAATTTGTCCTCAAAGTGGAGTATTGGAGTCAATTGGACCTTTAGAGCTTGTGGGACCGTGGGCGTGATGGAATTGGTGGAGAAAGGGGTTGTGTCCAGTAATTGGGTTGTAGGTGCGTTAGTGGGCTGGAGTGGAATTGTTGGAGTCTTAGGTTTAGTTGGTAGGGTAACATTGGAGGAAAGGGGGGTGTATTGTCGAGGTGGGTTGAATCGTTAATATTGGGCTCTGGTTGGGTGGATAATTATTAGGTTTAAGTGGGGAAGTTATGTGAGGGGTCGTTTGGTATGTAGGTTAAAATGTGGTTGGTGGGTAAAAGTTAGGTTTAAGTGTGGGATGGGTTATGTGCGGTACCGTTTGTGACATAGGTTTAGGAGGGAGGGTGTCGTTGTTACTGTTTTATATTTAAGTGGGTGGTGCGACCACGACTAGGGTGCTAGCAGTTGAAGGATCTAGACACCGATAGCGGTGTTGCAGAATGGAGCCTGGTTTGTGTAGAGGCTCGCGGCAATGGGGGGCGGTGTTGCGGTGTGTTACCTTGCGTGCGTGGAGGCTGGCAGCACTGGGCAGCGCAACGGTTGGGGCGTGAGCGGCGCGTGACCTGGTATGCGCATAGGTTGGCAGCATTGGGCGGCGAGGTCGTTGGGGCGTGGGCTATGTTGCATCGTGCGACTTGGTGTGCGTAGAGGTTGTTTTGGGGTCTGGTTGGAGCGGTGCTGCGTTGGTGACGTTGTGCCAGTGTTTGCAATGCTGGTGTGGCTTTTTGATGAGAGGTGTAGGGTTCCATCAATAGCAACTAGATTCTTTTGGATTTAGTTTAGTATTTTATTTAGGTTTTTTGTTTGGGTTTTAGGCATGGTAAGAGTAATGAAAGCCCCAATGTTAGAAACTAGCTACCTATACGATACTAAAACTAAGGCCTAAGGTACATTCTGAGCCATGAAAACTAGGGTTTACTATAAAACTTCTCTTCTTCCCTTATTTCCAAAATATCTCACTTATATATGTGAATTATAGGTTTACAAGAGTTTGAGCTAACATAGGTCCATTTACTTTAACTAGTTACACTGCCCCTATTACATTATGTAATCCTTCATCCATGTAGGCTATTTTTGTAGTCTCTTGGGCATGTATGATATTGGGCCTATCCTAACATTATTATCCGCCCAAAAAAAACACTTTGTGCTCAATGTGGAGTCTTGGAGTCAATTGGACCTTTGGAACTTGTTGGGTTGTGGGCATGATGGACGTGGTGGAATTGGTGGAGAAAGGGGGTTGTGTCCGGTAATTGAGTTGCATGTGTGTAGTGGGCTGGAGTTGAGTGGTTGGAGTGTTAGGTTTAGTTGGTGGGGTGACATTTGAGGAAAATGGGGTTGTAATGTCAAGGTGGGTTGTATGGTTAATATTGGGCTCGGGTTCGGTGGATAATTATTAGGTTTAAGTGGGGAAGTTATGTGAGAGGTCGTTTGGTATGTAGGTTAAAATATGGAAGGCGGGTAGAAGCTAGGTTTAAGTGTGGGATAGGTTATGTGCGGCGCCGTTTGTGACTTAGGTTTAGGAGAGAGGGTGCCACCTCTCTGTTTTCTTTAAGTGGGTAATGAAATTGGGCGACGCGTCCGCGATTAGGGTGCTCGTAGTGTAATAGATATAAACTTCAATAGCGATGTTGCAGAATGGAGCCTGATGTGTGCGGAGGCTGGCGGGAATGGGCGGTGCGTCGGTTGGGGCGCAGGTGGTGTTGTGATGTGCACGACGGTTGGGGCGTGGGCGGTGTTGCGGCGTGTGACCTGGTGTGCGTGGTGGCTGACGGCATTGGGTGACATGGCGGTTGGGGCGCAGGTGTCGTTGAGGTGTGTGACCTAGAATGCGCAGAGGCTGGCGGCACTAAGCGACGAGGCGGTTGGGGCACCGGCGGTGTTGCGACGTGCAACCTGGTGTGCGCAAAGGTTGTTCTAGCGTATGGACTGAGTGGTGCAACGCTGGTGCATTGTGCCGGTGTTTGCGACGTTGGTGTGGGTTTTTGACAAGAGGTGTAGGGTTTCTTTAATAGCAGTTAGACACTTTTGGATGGAGTTTAGTATTTTATTTAGGTCTTTTGTTTGGATTTTGGGAGGCATGATAAGAGTAATGAAAGCATCAATGTTAGAAACGAGCCACCTATTCTATACTAAAACTAAGGCTACTCTTAGCCATTAAAACTAGGGTTTACTATAAAATTTCTCTTCTTCCCTTATTTCCAAAATATCTCACTTATATATGTGAGTTTTAGCTTAACAAGAGATTGGGCTGACATAGGTCCATTTACTTTTACTAACTACATTGCCCCTATTATATTATGTAATCTTTCATCCATGTAGGCTATTTTTGTTGTCTCTTGGACATGTATGGTATTGGGTCTGTCCTAACACACACACTCTTCAGTTATATATATACTTTAATTTATATTTCATTTTTTAATTGACAAGATTATTTTAAAATTTATCATTATTCTTTTAATTTTTTTTTATATATATATATCATTGAGAGAATTTTTTATTTAAAATATTTGTCATTTTTTAAACATTTTTTCATATCCTCATTTCATACACAAATAAATAAAGAGATAAAAAATTAGTATATTTCTTTTTCATATCTAACATTGAAAAAAAGAACTCACTTATATTTATATATATATGTATATATATATATAAAGTAATATCTAAATCCATATATTGTATCTACTACCTATAAATATAATTGCATGGCGGGTGCTGAGGACAAAATAGCAACTGAAACAAACTTGGTGAAGAGAGAAATATTAGTGGAGAATAACATTTGTAGTATGTGTGGGGAGGAAGAGAAAACAACCTCAGATATTTTTTTGTACCTGTAGGGTAGCTTGGCTGGTGTGGACAAAATGATATGAATGGGTGGGGGTGGCATCAATCGCTCATTTTGAACCTACAAAGCACTTTGCCCAGTTCAGGTTGTCTAAGGAAAGTGAAGTTGCCAATAACATATGGTTGTGCGTTTGGATAGTTGTTGTTGGAGAATTGTGGAACAAAGGAACAAGAAGATTTTTAGGAACGGAACAATAGATCATAGTGAAATCTTTACGATGGTTCAACTGAAGGTTTGGTCGTTGGTAATTGCAAAGGTTAGACTAGCTTGTGTTTCTTATTCAGATTGGTGTCTTGAACCACTAGTTTGCATGAGGTCCGTTATTTAAAATTCAGGTTAGTTAAGCGTTGGTTGTTGTTCTTGAGGATCTATGTGTGGTTTTGAGTTTTTTGTATAAGGGTTGAGTTATCCCTAAAATACTTCCATTAGTTATTCTTTTTTTGCCGATAAAAAAAACCTATAAATATAGGAGAAAAGTTTAAATCACAACTCCATAATAAAAGAAAAACAAAATTTGTAATTTTGTTGATAAACTTAGTATTTGAATTAAATAAGATTAATAACTAAAATGATATTTAATTCTTATTCTCTTAAAATGATATTATTTTTTAGTATGGATATTTTTGTAAATCATAATTATCAACTTTGATGTGATGATAATGCTCTAAAAGATGCGGAAGATTATCTTTCTGTAAAACACGTAACATGTATAATGAATTATAATATGAACGTCACATACATTAAGAGAAAAAGTTTATGAATGTAAATTACAATACTTGTCTTAATTAATGTGGGAAAATCAGGTTTAGGGTTATTTATATTTTTCGTGAAGGAAATGTGTGTGTTGATAAGTTGACTAATTTAAGATTTAGTCATAGAGAATCATTTCATTGATATAATAGGCTTCCATCTAGTCTGTTATTAAAATTCTTTAAGAATATGTATAGTCTACTTATGTATCGTTTTTGTTAACATGAGTTTAGGTTTAGTCCCTCCATATTTTTTTTTGTTTTTTGTTTTTTTTCTTTTTTTTAAGAATACTTTTTTCATGTGATGACAGATGATTGTTGTTACTTGAGGTATCAGCCTAACTAAGATGCAAAATTACATAATGATACCTAACATGAAAACTTTTATAAAAAAAGTAAATAAAAAATAAATTGTAAGAAAAAGATACTTGACTATCAGTTTCTTATTCTTACAAGAAAAAGCTCTTTTTTATGTAAATTGGTTTTATTTATTAAAGATTTGGTGGATAATGTTGTTTCTCCTAAAAAAAAAGAGAAAGCAAAAGATGGACACCTAACTTATCAATGTTAGGTGGTAGAAAAAAATTGTATAGTAGTACCATATTTAATGCATATGTAAAATAAAAAAAATTTAAAAAAGAAAAAGAAAAAGTAAAAATATTATGTTTAAATTGGTTTCTACGATAGGTCTTGCATTCCCCCCACTGAAACATTCTTCTTTACCTGGGCTACAAATATCGTGTAACTTGGGTTTTCTTTGAAAATGGCAATGAGGGTTTTCAAATCCAAATCCATGTTGAACCAAGTTGTGTTCAAGCTTTGAAGAATCCAAACCCTTTGAAGGATGTTGAAGCCTTGACTGTGCTTGTTGTTGCTGTGCTGGTTTAGTTTAGTTCTGGGGTAGTTTGAGTATTGTAATCCACCCCTTGATCGAATCTAAAGTATAGACATTCTCAATCTTTGTGAAAGTAAAATGTTTTTCAAACAAGTTAAAACAACCGATTGTTTTTTCGAAACAACCGATTGTTTATACTTAGATGTTTTGAGAAAATATTGAAAACTGTTTTTCAAATGGTTAAGCTATTAAAACCAAAACAACCGATTGATTCGAGGAAACAACCGATTGTTTGTTTTGGGACCATAACAGAAAAACTGTTTTATCTTTGACTGAGCTTTAAATGATTTAACTGCTTACGCTCCAGTCATTAAATGCTTTGACCAATCTTTTAATGCAATTTAAGAGTTTGTTAAGATTTGATAACAAACAACATCTTTGAATAAATTCAGAAAAACAGATTTGAGTAACATATATCTTTTATAAGATTTTGAAAAGAGTTTTTGAGTTTTTCAAAGAGCTGAGATTGCTAAGAGTTTGTGATTGATCAAAGTGTGTGGAATAGGATTCTGCTTGTATTGATTTCAGATTATCTTTTGTAACAAGTGTAATCCTTGTACTCTATGAAATAAGTTTCGTTTCTGTGTTTGCTGAGATTGGTTGTGTGTTCTTGAGGGGATCAAGATCAACAATCTTAGTGTTGGTGTGTTGGCCAAGAAGAGTGTGTGTCTTGAGGTGTTCAAGGTCACTTTCTTGGTTGTGGTGTAAGTGATCAAGGTGTGATTGCTTAGTGGATTTCCTCAGGGTTTCTGAGAAGACTGGATGTAGCTCTGAATTCTGAGTGAACCAGTATAAACATCTGTGTGCAATCTCTCTATCCCTAACTCTTTAAATTCACTTTTGTTTGTTGTTTGCTGGTATAAACAACCGATTGTTTATGTGAAACAACCGATTATTTTTCTGGTACTGCTATTTTTTATTGCTGTTTTGGCAAACTGAATTTCTTATCAATTGTTTCTTGAGATAATTTCATTCTTATTTTAAAAGTTTGCGAAAACCCTCTTTAAACAATTCACCCCCCTTTAGTTTAAAGCCATACATTCTAACTATTGGCATCAAGAGCTTGGTTCTTGAAAGTTATTCAAGTTGATCCTAAAACTGTTTTTAAAATGGCTGATAGACTACCTTTGGGGAAGGTGCTTCAATTAACAGACCACCTCTGTTTTGTGGTTTGAACTACCAATTTTGGAAAGTGAGAATGAAAATATTTATGGAATCACTTGACAAAGGAATTTGGGCCAATGTTTGAAAAAGATGGATCTTTCATTGAGAAGCCATGGTCTCAATGGACTGATGCAGAAAGCAAAAATGCCAAATTCGATTGCATTGCCAAAAATATTATAACCTCTGCTTTAAATTCTGATGAGTTTTTCAGGGTCTCTCAATGCAAATCATCAAAAGAAATGTGGGACACCTTGGAAGTCACTCATGAAGGAACAAATAAGGTGAAGAGAGCTAGGAAGCATGCTCTAATCCAAGAGTATGAGATGTTTAGAATGCTAAAAGGAGAAACAATTGCTGAAGTGCAGAAAAGATTCACGCACATCATCAATCATCTCATGAGTCTTGACAAGACCTTTGATAAAGAAGAGTTGAACATCAAGATCTTGAAATGTCTTGATAGAGCATGGCAACCCAAGGTAACTGCTATTTCCGAATCTAAAGATTTAACATCATTAAGTGTTGCTTCTTTGTTTGGAAAGCTTATGGAACATGAGTTAGAGATGAATAGACTCAATGTTCAAGAGAGTGAAGACAAGCACACAAGGAGCATAGACTTAAAAGCTTCCAAGCACAAAGGTAAACAAGAATCCAGTGATGAGGAAAACCTTAGCTTGCTGTCAAGAAAGTTCAGCAAATTCCTGAAGAGAAACCGCAACAAAGACAACAACAAAGATAGGTATGGAAACAAGAAATCCAATGATTTTAATTCCAATAACTATACTTTTGGTTGTGGTGAGCAAGGTCATATAAAGGCAAATTGTCCAAATAAGAGCAAGGAGAAAAAGACTAGCTACAAGGAAAAGAAAGGCAAGAAAAAAAGAACATAGATAGTTTGGGATGAAAATGAGGTGTCATCATCAAGTTCTTCATCAAGTGAAGATGAGAAAGCAAACATCTGCTTGGTTGCTGAAGATGATGATGAATCTTGCAGCTCAAGTGAGGTAAGTTCATGTGCTTCCTTGAATGAACAGAATTACAGTGAATTACTTGAAGCTTTTCAAGAAACTCATGATGAAGCTAATCGATTGGTTCTTTCAAACAACCGATTGAAAGATCTTAACAGCTGGCTAGAAAAGAGAGTGAAATCACTTGAAGATGAGATTGAAAAATCTAAAAATGATTTCAAAAATCTGGAAAGCCATTTCAAAAATGCTTCTTGCAAGTGTGACACTCTCATTTGCGAAAATTGTGAAAATCTTGAGAAAAAGGTTCACTATCTTGTTGAAACTGTGGACAAGCTTTCAAAGGGGAAATCTAACTTTAAGAATGTCTTAGCATCTCAAAGCTGTGATTTTGGAAAGGCTGGTTGTTGGGTCTATTAATGTCTAAGTTCAAGAGGGGAGGGGTGAATTGAACATATAAAATTTTCGCAACCACAAACTGTTTTCAGTATATCAGGGGTAAAAGAACAATTTGATTTTAGAATGAACAGATTGATTTTTACAAAATAGTCTAACACAAACAGAACTGCACTAGATTGGGATTAAGATCAGATAGTGAAAAATAGCTAAATCAGATTGGTTCACTTTTAACAGTATTGAAGAACACACACTATGCCAAAAGAACAATCCAATTAATTCAACACAAGGCTTTATAGACAATGAATCTTTTACATGATTTTTATGAAGGAACCTGTTGGTTCTTGATTCAATTACAAACTTATATTCAGAAGCTTTGTTTATGATTAGAGAATATTTCTAGATTAAGAAGAACAGTTTTTATTAAATCCAGAATTAACAAATTTGATTTCAAATGAACAGATTTTGTTTTTGACAGAATTAAGCAAAACCAGAAACAAGTGCAGGGATGAGAAGAGAAAGACAAGAGAGTTTTTATACTGGTTCACTCATCAAGAGCTACGTCCAGTTCACCTTACTCCAAGGTGGAATCCACTAAAACAGATACAAACAATTACAGCATACACAGCAGCTCTTGAACCCTTCAAGAACTTCAACAAACACTGCTGAAAAACACTATTCCAGCATACCTTGCACTCCAAGAAACCCTATCTAGAGTGACTAACACTTATACCTATTACAAGAATGAGTAAGGGAAAGATTACACCTGAAATTGTGTTGCAAGAACATAAACCAGTTGTTCTATTTGCTCTAAGACAATACCAACACCTTCATCCAGCACAAGGTTCTTCAAGAACAAGCCCATATGTATATTTCTTTTGAAAAACCTTTGCAAAACCTTTTTTAATCCTCTTCCTCACACACGAAATGTTTTATCTCTGTTGAAACTGTGATTGGTCAGCATCCCTTCACGTGAGAAGGACATTTTATTTTATAGAGAACAGTTTCTAACCACTTTTCAAAAAACAGTTTCAGAGCAGTTTAAAAAACAACAGATTGATTCTAAAAACAGGTTAAATGTTAACAAAACTGCCAGCTCAGCTTAACTGAAATAACAGACTGAGCTTTACCTTTGGTACCCTAATAGAATTTCAAAAAGCCTTTTAACCGAGCATAAATAAACCTATTGTTTCTCAAGAAAACAGATTTATTTTTGTATTGAATCAAACCTTTTAATAAAACTTTAAAAAGCTTTTCAAAACCATTTAACCACATCATGAGCTTGATCTTACTACCTTGATTTGGCATCTAGGATGGGTCATGCAGCAAAAGGCAACCTTGAATACACACAAACCTAAAATACAAGATCATCTAAGACACATTGCAACCTTCAAAGCAAACTAGCTAAAGACTACATCAAACACACCAATGCAAGGTAGAGATGAGCTTCATTCATCTCCAACAATCTCCCCCTGTTTGATGGAGACAAAACCCCTTTGCTTTGCATACTTGATGATCAAAACTGCACTGTACTAGCTTCCAAGCAAACTGTACAACAACATTTAGAGATAAAACCAGAATAAGTATATGAGTTTTGTGCTACCTCCCTGCAGCTTGAGCCAAATCATCAACTTATGTGAACAATCTTCCATCTGTCATTCTCCCCCTTTGGGTTCATCAAACAGAGTATAACATTGAATAAAAGAAGCACACCATAGACATGCATAACAGTTCAAACTAAAACCAGTTTATAGGTCCATTACAAACCAAAACAGAATGAAACCGATGCAGCAAAAAAAACAGAAAACCCAATTGTTCAACAAGACATAAAGGATAAAAACTTTGAAAAGATCACTTGTTATAGTGGTAGAGCTCGGCTAGCTGCTCATGAACTCCTTCAATTTGGTCATCCAAGTGTTGAAACCTGGCTTGAGTAATTTCATAGTATTCTTTTTGGTCGTATGTGAGTGTATCCAGCTTGCTTAGAACTTGCCTTTCGAACATGGATAGAGGTTCACCTCTATGCACAGGTTCCTGATATGCAACCAATGCATTACGGCTTGTAGTAGCAACATCCTCATTCGCGAAAGAGTGAACTGGTGATTCATCCATGTGTTGCACACCATCAACATTTTCTTCTTCTTCATCTCCTGGATTAGCTGCTTCATTCTCAGCTTTATTTGCAGCATTCCTTCTAAAAATCCAGCTGTCTTCCTCCTTTTGGAACCCCATTTTCAAGAGAGTGGAGTTGTCTATTTCACTTGCTGCCTTAATGGTGTCATTTCTCTCATTTGCAGTATCAACTTCAAAATAGTCAATTAGTTTTGATACAAAAATTGCATATGGAAAACGATAATCGGGAAGCCTTGTGGATTTGAGCATATGCTCTACCATTGTACTCACCTAATTTACCTTGAGTTGATTCATTATACAGTATAGCAGAATCAAATCCTCTTCATGAAGAGTAGCATGATTGCTTCCTCTAGGAGTAAGTTGCCAAGCAATTATGTAGGCTAGGAGTCTTGGAATTAAGGTCAGATTACCAGCATGAAATCTAGCTACTGGTTCAGTAGGATTTCTAACACAACTCCTATAAAAATGCATCTTGTTGAATCCTTGAATTCCAGCAGTATTCCCTTTGCTAACCTTCATTCCTGAATACTTGATTCCTCCCACATTGCTCCATATTTCCCTTGTAATTTTCAGCTTCACTCCTTTCACATGGGAAACAAGGTTCTTGTCATCTTGAATGAGGTTGCTGTAGAACACCTTCACTAGGTCTGGATAGACATTTCCAGTCATTTCCTAGAAGCTTTTCAGTTTTTGATGCTTGAGCAGAGTTTTTGCTTCAGTCAAATTTTCTTCCCGCAACCATGAGAATTCCAGCACCTTGGGCACATTGACTTGCTTTCTGCTTGTCTCATGTATGAACCTTGTCATAGCTTCAGAATCTCCAGCAAACCAATTTTCCAGAATGCCTTGGCTGCTGTTAGGTTGCTCTTTGAGTTTCTTCTTTTTGTGTGATGAGGATGCCATGCTTAATCTGTTGTTACCTGCACCTATTCACCAAAAAAAAATTCCAGCTAGAAGGAGAATTAGTAACAGTTCACATGATCATTTGAAGATAGAAATTAAACACAGTAATTTGTTTGAACCTGGACAACTCGTAGTAGAAATGAGAAGGTGTGAAAAACAATTGATTAGTGCCAGATTTATATAGAGCTTTAAATCAGATTTCAAAAATCACAAGTTTTAAAAGAAATCAATTCAATCAGATCTTCTACAGATTTTATTCTTGTGTGATACAGCAGGTGCAGGTGTTGATTGACGCAAGAATATATTGGAATTAGATTTCTGTTTAGCAAATCAAATCTGTTGCACCTACAAGATACCCAATCAGTTAGAATATCCACATATGATTGTCATAGACCTGCTGGTTAATAACTGTAAAAGCAGTCAAAGATCAGAGAGAGAGAAAAGTAAATATTTCTCTTTCCTAGTCACAGCTGTGATTCTGAAATAGAGAGAGAACATGTTAAAATATAAAATAACATATTGAAATTTTTACTACAGGGGACAATTTAAGCTAATGATACCCAATTCATTTAGAAGAAAATAAAACCTATCTTTAGCAAGAGGTTTAGTAAAAAGATCAACCAATTGAAATTCAGTGCCAATGAATTTGATATCACAAGTTCCATTAGCTATATGTTCTCTTAGAAAGTGATGTCTAATTTCAATATGTTTAGTTCTTGAATGCATGACAGGATTCTTAGACAGATTTATAGCACTAGTGTTATCACAATTTATAGGTATCTTGTTTAATAGAATCCCAAAGTCACTTAGCTGCTACCTTAGCCATAAGGTTTGAGCACAACAACTTCCAGCAGCTATGTATTCTGCCTCTGCTGTAGAGAGAGCAACATAGGCCTGTTTCTTGCAATGCCAAGAGATTAGACTTGATCCAAGCATATGACAAGTCCCACTTGTGCTTTTCCTATCAACCTTGCAACCTGCAAAGTCAGAATCTGAAAAACCAGTTAAGTTTAAAGACACATTGTTAGGATACCATAATCCAACATCCTTAGACCCTTGCAAGTATTTCAGAATTCTAGTGTGATTCCTTTGGATCAGATTGATATCTAACACATAAGCACACATCAAACATAATGTCAGGCCTGCTAGCAGTTAAGTATAATAAAGAACCAATTAAACCCCTGTACTTAGATTGATCCACTGATTTTCCTGCACAATCTTGTTCCAGCTGGCAGCTTGTTGAAATAGGAGTGTTGATTGCTTTGCATTGATCCATATCAAACCTCTTAAGCAACTCCTTGTAGTACTTTTCTTGACTTATGAAAATTCCATCCTTGTGTTGTTTCACTTGTAGTCCAAGGAAGATATTCATTTCTCCTAACATTGACATCTCAAACTCACTCTTCATTGTTTTTACAAAGTCTTCACACATCTCTTCATTTGTGGATCCAAAGATAATATCATCCACATAGACTTGCACAAGTATAATGTCTTCTCTTTTCTTCTTTATGAACAAAGTTTTATCAGAATTGCCACAGTTATATCCTTGAGAGAGCAAAAACTCACTTAGTCTCTCATACCATTGCCTAGGTGCCTGCTTGAATCCATATAAAGCCTTCTTGAGCATGTACACATGCTCTGGATATTTATGATCTTCGAACCCTGGAGGCTGAGATACAAACACCTCTTCATTAATGTAACCATTTAAGAATGCACTCTTGACATCCATTTGAAATAGCTTGAAACCTTGTATGCTGGAAAATGCTAGGAGTAATCTGACAGCTTCAAGACATGCTACTGGTGCATAGGTTTCACCAAAATCAATTCCCTCTTCTTGGTTATAGCCTTTAGCAACCAACCTTGCTTTATTTCTAGTGATAGCCTCATGTTCATCCATCTTGTTCCTGTACACCCACTTGGTTCCTATGATATTCATCTCATGCCTTCTTGGAACCAAAGTCCACACTTCATTGTATTCAAACTGGTTCAGTTCTTCCTGCATTGCTGTTATCCAATTGCTGTCTTGTAGTGCTTCTTCCAGACTTTTAGGCTCAATCTGTGAAATAAAGGCCACTGCTCTGCAGAAATTATTAAGTGAATTCCTTGTTGAGACTCCTTTCTCAATTTTACCAATTACATTGTCTAGTGTGAGATCCCTGGGTGTCTTCCATTCTTTAGGCAATCCTGCCTTCACAATAGATTCTTTGACAACACTTGAATTAGTTGTATCAATACCACTAGATTGATTCTTTTGCAGAATGGTTCTTAAATCATCCATACCAGGTTCATCCAGAACAGATTTAGGCACAAAACAATCTGTTTCATCAAATACAACATGTATAGATTCTTCTACTGCAAGCAATCTTTTGTTATACACTCTATAAGCATGTCCATTTATAGCATAACCAATATGTATTCCTTCATCTGATTTAGGATCAAATTTCCCCAGGTTGTCTTTACCATTATTTAGAACAAAGCATTTGCAGCCAAAAACCCTAAGATGACTAATGCTAGGCTTCCTACCTTTATACAATTCATAGGGAGTTTTCTTAAGAATTGGTCTAATCAAGGTTCTGTTAAGCACATAAGAAGCAGTGTATACTGCATCTGCCCAAAAATATTTAGGTAAACCAGATTCATTTAACATGGTCCTAGCTAACTCCTCTAATGACCTATTCTTCCTTTCAACTACACCATTTTTTTGGGGTGTCATAGGAGCAGAATAGCTATGTGTGATCCCATGTTTTTCACAATATCTATCAAATTTTGCATTTTGAACCTCTCCCCCATAATCACTACGAATCTGTTTTATTTTATTTTCATTTCCATTATGCAGAACCTTAGCTAGTTTCTTAAAGGCTTTATATGCATCATTTTTAGAAGCAAGAAACAAAGTCCATGTATATCTTGAAAAGTCATCAACAATCACCAAAGCATAGTAATTTCTAGCTAAGCTAGCAGTCCTAGATGGTCCAAACAAGTCCATATGTAAAACATCCAAGGATTTATTTGTAGAAACCACATATTTAGATTTGAATGAAGTTCTTATCTGTTTGCCCTTTACACAAGCATCACACAATCTGTTATTTTCAAATTTTATGTTTGGTAAACCAGAAACAAGTTCCTTAGACTTCAGCTTATTCAAATGATTGGTATGGATATGAGCTAGCCTCCTATGCCACAACCATGACTCATCACTTTTAGATAACAAACACTCATTTTCAGAACAACTATTCATAATATCTAAGAGATAGATGTTGTTTACCCTTTTTCCTGTGAAAAGCACCTTACCAGAAATTTCATTTGAAATTGTACAAGTGTTGGCTTCGAAATTAACCTTGTATCCCTTGTCACACAGCTGGCTAATGCGTAGAAGACTATGCTTTAGCCCTTCAACATACAGTACATTTTCAATAGTGGTTGAGTCTGCAGTACCAACATCTCCTCTTCCAAGAATTCTTCCTCTATTATTATCTCCATATGTGACGTGTCCTTCAGCTTTAAGTTTCAGATTTGTGAATTGGGTAACATCACCAGTTATGTGCTTTGAGCACCCGCTATACAAGTACAACTGATTTTTCCTGCTGTTTTTTTGCAAAACAAAACAGATTTAACACATATGGTACCCCTTTCAAGTTTAGGGTCCAACTTGATTAATACCTTTCCTTAGGAAGCCATTTGGCCAACCCTTTAGGAACAAGGTACCTTCTAGCTTTACATGTTCTAGATATATGTCCAGACTTCCTACAATAAAAACAAGTTGCAGAATGCATTGTATTTGAACAGCTAAAAGAGGAAAAATCTGTTTTGGGAGGAACAAAAAAACTGGACAGCTTTTTCACATTGCTTTTCATTCCAGGATTATATCCTAGACCATTTTTATTAAAAACAGCATTCTGTGAACCTAATAAAGTTTCAAGATTTTCTCTTCCTTTGGTGAAATTTGAGAGTGTTTTTAACAAATATTCAACCTGTTTTTCCAGCTTCTTACAATTATCACAGGTTTTTATTGATGCATGCAAACATGTTAATTCAAGGCTAACCAATTTAGTTTTAGCTTTGTGTAATTCTTCTTCAAGAACCTTAACCTTAGGTTCCAATACCCTATTTACTTCATTCAGTTTGTTACATATGACAGCCAATCTATTTGCTTCATCATGTGTTTCATTAAAGGCAATTAATAGCTGATCATAATTTTCAGAATCAGTTGAATAGTCACTTACTGAATCAGATGTTGATCCTTCATCATTCACCATGAAGCACAAACTTGCTTCTTCACTTCCAGTTGAAGAGTCACTTGTTGAGGATACATCATTCTCTTCCCAAGAGATATAAACTCTCTTTCCTTTGCCTCTTTCACTCTTCTTGCTTGCTGATTTTTCTTTGTTTTGATTGTTTGGGCAATCAACCTTTATATGACCTGGTTTGCCACAACCAAAGCAAGTATAACTAGAAGAATTTGAGTCATTGGATTTAGAATACCTTTTTCTTTGTTGAGTTCTGTCTCGGTTCTTTCTTTTCAGAAACCTGTTGAATTTTTTGGTGAGCAGACTCAAGGTCTTATCATGTTCAGAATTCTTCTCTTCCTCACTTGTATCATGTTCCATGGTAGTCTTTAAGGCAATTCCTTTGGCTCTTTTCTCCACTGTTTCTTGTTCTTTTAATCTTTTGAGTTCTAACTCATGTTCAATCAATTTTCCAAAGAGTGTTGCAGTAGACATCTTGGATAAATCTCTGG
The DNA here is from genome assembly GCF_000499845.2 of Phaseolus vulgaris. NCBI lineage: Eukaryota > Viridiplantae > Streptophyta > Magnoliopsida > Fabales > Fabaceae > Phaseolus > Phaseolus vulgaris. Next base: position 24,419,647 of record NC_023757.2, read on the forward strand.
ATTCAGAGATTGCTGTTACCTTAGGCTGCCAGCTCTTATCAAGGCATTTCAACACCTTTATGTTGAGCTCTTCCTTGTCAAAGACCTTACCAAGACCAGTGAGATGATTCACAATATGTGTAAACCGTTTCTGCACATCTACAATGCTTTCTTTTGATTGCATCCTAAACAACTCATATTCTTGAATGAGTGAATGCTTCCTCGAACGTTTCACATCATTTGTGCCCTCATGGGTTACCTCTAGTACTTCCCACATCTCTTTAATTGAGTTGCATTGAGACACTCTAAAGAATTCATCCATATTCAGTGCAGAGGTGATGATGTTCTTGGCTAAGGAGTCATATTGAGCCTTCTTCCTCTCGGTTTCACTCCATTCAGACCAAGGCTTCTTTATTGTTTCTTCTTTGACAACCTGCATAGGTATAAAAGGTCCACTGACCACTGCATCCCAAATACCCATATCAATAGACTCCATAAATATTTTCATCCTAATTTTCCAGAAAGCATAGTTAACACCACCAAACATAGGAGGTCTATTAATAGACGCACCTTCAGCAAATGGCATTTTAAACTCAAACATCATGCATACGCTTGAGCAAAATACAAGCCCTAGCTCTGATACCAATTATTGGGTCTATTAATGTCTAAGTTCAAGAGGGGAGGGGTGAATTGAACATATAAAATTTTCGCAACCACAAACTGTTTTCAGTATATCAGGGGTAAAAGAACAGATTGATTTTAGAATGAACAAATTGATTTTTACAAAACAGTCTAACACAAACAGAACTGCACTAGATTGGGATTAAGATCAGATAGTGAAAAATAGCTAAATCAAATTGGTTCACTTTTAACAGTATTGAAGAACACACTATGCCAAAAGAACAATCCAATTTAGTCAACAAAAGGCTTTATAGACAATGAATCTTTTACATGATTTTTATGAAGAAACCTGTTGGTTCTTAATTCAATTACAAACTTATATTCAGAAGCTTTGTTCATAATTAGAGAATTTTTTCCAGATTAAGAAGAACAATTTTTATTAAATCCAGAATTAACAGATTTGATTTCAAATGAACAGATTTCGTTCTTGACAGAATTCAGCAAAACCAGAAACAAGTGCAGGGATGAGAAGAGAAAGACAAGAGAGTTCTTATGCTGGTTCACTCATCAAGAGCTGCGTCCAGTTCACCTTACTCCAAGGTGGAATCCACTAAAACAGATACAAACAATTACAGCATACACAACAACTCTTGAACCCTTCAAGAACTTCAACAAACACTGCTGAAAAACACTATTCCAGCATACCCTTGCACTCCAAGAAACCCTATCTAGAGTGACTAACACTTATACCTATTACAAGAATGAGTAAGGGAAAGATTACACCTGAAATTGTGTAGCAAGAACATAAAACATTTGTTCTATTTGCTCCAAGACAGTACCAACACCTTCATCCAACACAAGGTTCTTCAAGAACAAGCCCACATGTATATTTCTTTTGAAAAACCTTTGCAAACCTTTTTTAATCCTCTTCCTCACACACGAAATGTTTTATCTCTGTTGAAACTGTGATTGGTCAGCATCGCTTCACGTGAGAAGTGCATTTTATTTTATAGAGAACAGTTTCTAACCACTTTTCAAAAAATAGTTTTAGAGCAGTTTAAAAAACAACAGATTGATTCTAAAAACAACAGGTTAAATGTTAACAAAACTGCCAGCTCAGCTTAACTGAAATAACAGACTGAGCTTTACCTTTGGTGCCCTAACAGAATTTCAAAAAGCCTTTCAACCGAGCATAAATAAACCTATTGTTTCTCAAGAAAACAGATTTATTTTTGTACTGAATCAAACCTTTTAATAAAACTTTAAAAAGATTTTCAAAACCATTTAACCACATCATGAGCTTGATATTACTACCTTGATTTGGCATCTAGGATGGGTCATGCAGCAAAAGGCAACCTTGAATACACACAAACCTAAAATACAAGATCATCTAAGACACATTGCAACTTTCAAAGCAAACTAGCTAAAGACTACATCAAACACACCAATGCAAGGTAGAGATGAGCTTCATCCATCTCCAACACTGGTTTGGGTTTCAATCCACAGAACCAACAAGATAAGTTTTCAAAAAAAATTTCAAGAAAGCCAGTGAAACAATCGATTGTTAAATCGAAACAACCGGTTGTTACATGCTTTTACTGCATTCGGTTAGATTCTGCAAAATAAGAAAATTCTCTGTTCCTAGAGGCTACATGAAATGGATTCTGAAAGGATGTGAGGTTCCAAATGAGAAAAAGAAATCTATTGGACCCACATTTGTGAAGGGACCAAATCTTGTTGCTTGAACTCATGTTTGTGCAGGAATTCTAAAGAAGTGTGAAGGACTAAGTCATGTGATCAAGATCTTGAAAGAAAAAGACAATCATTGAAGGTGAATCAATGCTTTGCATCTGTCTAAAGGACCTCAACAGTGAAAAGAGGCTTCTTGATCATAAAGCACATGGCTCATTGAAGAATTAACATAAGGATAAGACTTTCCTTTATTTGTTCTTAATTTCTGTTTTAAAGTTCTTTCTCATGGTTAAAAATATTTTTAATATGCTTAATGTCATCTGCTTTGAACTCTTTCTACTCATGGTTAAAATTCAAAATCAGTTTTAACTGCTGCAGAAAAACAACCGATTGTTTTGGGTCTGACAGCACTGTGAAGAAATCTTTTTAATTGCTATTTTGAATTTCTATCCGTTGCAGATCAATTCAAAGAGAGAATCTTGGTCAAAGAATCTGTGTTGTGAGCTGATCATGTTCAGAGAGAAGTCACAACAAGTCATAAAGGAATATATTTCAAAATCTTGGAAATTCAAGAGCCTTAATGACTAGTCAAAGATCACATGTGAAGACCATGTGATTTTCAGCTTTTTCTGACGTTTTCTGTGCAGGGCAGAGTCAAGTCCTCTCTCTCTGAAAATCAGGTACCCACTTAAAACATTGAATGCTAATTAATTCTTTTTCTGCTATAAAATCTGGTGCAGCTGATCTCTTCCACAAGAACAACCAATTGCAACATCTCTTGCAAAAATCTGTGAAGTGAGCTCTTCTCTGTTTTTCTTCTCTGCCATCATGGAATCAACTCCTCCCACCTCAAAGAGAGTCAAAACCAGAGCTGTAAGGTCTGGAGGAAGGCTAGAAGGCTGGTTTTCTGGAGACAATGATCTTATTGAGAGGTATAGGTATGAAACAAGTATCAAAAAGATAAACAACCCCAAGGTTGTGTGCTTTGATTGGCTGAAAAGTCAAAAGCTTAATAATGTAAGGAGGCTGCTCAAAGATCAATCTCTCAGAAAGTTCCTGGAGATGAAGGGAAACATTTACCCAGATTTGGTAAGGGTGTTCTACACAAACCTAAAGTTTGAGGGAAACAATCTAGTTTCTGATGTGAAAGGTGTAGAAATGGAGATAACTCATGAAGTATGGACTGTTGTTGCTGGTGTCAAGTTCTCTGGGCTTTGAATCAACAAGGGAAATCTTGGTGTAGTGGAGGATTTTAACAAAATTCAATACTACAAGAGTTGCTTGAAGAATCAACATGCTCAAGTGAGAACATGCTCGGTTGGAGGTCTAAAGCTTGATGAAAGATTGCTTGCTCTCATTGTGACTTGAATTTTAACTCCAAGGGGGAGTAATAATTCTGTTCTTACTGAGGAAGATCTGGTATATATTTTTTGCATCATGAAGAAGATCAAAATCAATAGGATCCACATCATCAAAGAGCACACGCAAAAGGCTATGAGGTTAAGTGACTATCACTATCCATATGCTGTTTTGGTATCTAAATTTCTACTCTATTTTGAAGTAAATCTTGAAGATGAAACATTTGAGTTGGTCAAGTCAACTCAAGAGTTGAACAATGGATCACTCAGCAAAATGGGTTTTACCAAAGTAGGTGGCAAATGGATTCGCAAGGATGATGATCTTGGTGCCTTATCTAGTGGTGTTGTTGATCTTGAACAAGATGAGCCTGCTGATATGGATGTTCAACATGAAGATCCACCTGAAGATTATCAAGATGCTGGACCTAGTGCTGGTGCTGGAAATCAAGAAGAAGGGATGCAAACCATGTCTCCTTTTGAAAGACTCATGATGAATAGGCTTGATAGCTTTGCTGAAAATCAAAGAAACCTTCATGATCTCTGTGTTAGTAATTTCCAGAGGATTGACAACATGGATGCACGCTTCATGACTCTAGATGAACAAATCAAAGCTGTCCATAACCAAATCTTTGATCTTCAGTTTGCCGATGATGATGAATGAGGAAAAACAACCGGTTGATGTATTGAAACAACCGATTGTTTTTGGTGGTTATATCTGGTTTTTAAATTCTCTTTCTTTCTGTTGTTGCTGCTTTAATTCTGATGTAATGAAAACAATATCTTGTTTTATCTCTTCTCTTTGTCTATTTGTGAAGACAAATAGGGAGAGATATATATGCTGTGTTTGTTTAAATTTCTGTTTTTTTGTTGTTAAAACAGTTTGGATGAGTAATATTTGTTTATGATATTTAGCTTTGAAATTTAATTCTTATATATGTGCTAACCAAATATCAGAAGTTCTATGCTTTGTTCAAAACTTTATCTTGCAGGAACTGCTTCAGATTCAATCAGGTACAACACAAGCATCAGGGATTTGTCTTCATCAAATATGGGGAGATTGTTGAACCAAGTGGTGTTCAAGCTTTGAAGAATCCAAACCCTTTGAAGGATGTTGAAGCCTTGGCTGTGCTTGTTGTTGCTGTGCTAGTTTAGTTTAGTTCTGGGGTAGTTTGAGTATTGTAATCCACCCCTTGATCGAATCTAAAGTATAGGTATTCTCAATCTTTGTGAAAGTAAAATGTTTTTCAAACTAAGTTAAAACAACTGATTGTTTTGTCGAAACAACCGATTGTTTATACTTAGATGTTTTGAGAAAAGATTGAAAACTGTTTTTCAAATGATTGAGTTGTTAAAACCAAAACAACCTATTTATTTGAGGAAACAACCGATTGTTTGTTTCGGGACCATAACAGAAAAACTGTTTTATCTTTGACTGAGCTTTAAATGATTTAACTGCTTACGCTCTAGTCATTAAATGCTTTGACCAATCTTTTAATGCAATTTAAGAGTTTGTTAAGATTTGATAACAAACAACATCTTTGAATAAATTCAGAAAAACAGATTTGAGTAACATATATCTTTTACAAGATTTTGAAAAGAGTTTTTGAGTTTTTCAAAGAGCTGAGATTGCTAAGAGTTTGTGATTAATCAAAGTGTGTGGAATAGGATTCTGCTTATATTGATTTCAGATTATCTTCTGTAACAAGTGTAATCCTTGTACTTTGTGAAACAAGTTTTGTTTCTGTGTTTGCTGAGATTGGCTGTGTATTCTTGAGGGGATCAAGATCAACAATCTTAGTGTTGGTGTGTTGGCCAAGAAGAGTGTGTGTCTTGAGGTGTTCAAGGTCACTTTCTTGGTTGTGGTGTAAGTGATCAAGGTGTGATTGCTTAGTGGATTTCCTCAGGGTTTCTGAGAAGACTGGATGTAGCTCTGGATTTGGAGTGAACCAGTATAAACATCTGTGTGCAATCTCTCTATCCCTAACTCTTTAAATTCACTTTTGTTTGTTGTTTGCTGGTATAAACAACCGATTGTTTATGTGAAACAACCGATTGTTTTTCTGGTACTGCTATTTTTTATTGCTGTTTTGGCAAACTGAATTTCTTATCAATTGTTTCTTGAGATAATTTCATTCTTATTTTAAAAGTTTGCAAAAATCCTCTTTAAACAATTCACCCCCCCCCCTCTAGTTTAAAGCCATACATTCTAACAATCCAAACCGTGAGGATGTGCAAAATCAAAATCCAAACACTTTGAGAGTTCTCAAATCTAACTGAAACCCAGAGAATGGAACTTTGAAGTTCTGGTTCTTTCTTTATTTCGAAAATATGTTCTCTCTGTGATTCCAAAATTGCAACCTTTCTCTTTTATTTATGGTAGGATAATGTTGAGTAGGTTTAGGGGATTTTGCAAGCTACTTTAAGTTTTTTTTTTATAAATAGTTTTGTTGGTCTTCTTTTCTTTGCTTTGTACGTCTATTCTTGAGTTGTAAGAGGAGAAGATATAAATATTTTCTTTTGCATTAAATATAACATTTGTGGAAATGTAATTTTGTTTTTCACCTTATGTATTTAGGGGTTCATAATTCATCATTCAGAGTTGGTGATTTTGGACAAGTAAGACATCAAGTATAACTCAACTCAACTTGACCTGCTTGAACAAAGTATTCTTGATTTATGTTCATACATTTTGGTATTTTCATGTATCAATTGTTTAGTTTCTAACTTGTGTGTTTGCATTAGTACTTGTTTTTCATTAAATTGTTGGTCCTTTGATGTTTATCATTAAGGAGTATGTTTGTTTGATAAAATTGTATCTTATGTAGTATCCATTATATTTATTAGGTATATGATATGATATGAATTTGATTGTTATGGAGTGGCTACGTGTCATAAAGAGTAGTATGGCATGCTAGATGTATTTTAGAATACTTGTTTATCTTTAAAATATGATCTTTCCATATTGCCAATGGTCTCTTGCATAAAGAGGTTGTTGTTTTCTCTAAATGTAGAAAAGTTGGTGCAGAAGATGACAATAGAAATAGACATCTTGTGAATACTAGAAAACTGCAGAGAATCATCACAAATACAATTTTAAATTTTTTATCTTCATACCAAATTGTAGAGTAAAAAAGTTATGATCTTTTGTCTTTTCCACATTCATCTAATTATTGTATGTTTCATAAAAAAAAAAGACAAAAGTATTTTAAAACTAATTGTAATTATATTCCACATCCAAAAGAAAATGAAACAACAATGTCTTTATAAAACTAACAAACTATCAGATTGTTGAGTTGAGTTACTCCAGCTTGTGACCCAAGTGAGAGCATTAATGTGATTGAACAACCTTGAGGTTTGTTAGGCTGAGTTATGTTTGCAATATGTTGGTTTGTACGCTCCAAGTTGAGAGTTGAGTCTGAGGACTTTAATGAAGGCATAGGTTGTTGAACCAAGTGGTGTTCAATGTTTTGAAGAATCCAAATCCTTTGAAGGATGTTGAAGCCTCTGCTTTGCTTGATGTTGCTGTGCTGGTTTAAGCTTTGTTCTGGGGTAGTTTAATGTTGTAATCCATCCTTAGATTAAATCTCAAGCAATTAGAATCTCAATCTTTATCAAAGTAAAATGTTTTTCAAACTAAGTTGAAACAACAGATTTTTTTGTCGAAACAACCGATTGTTTACACTTAGGTGTTTTGAAAAAGTTTGAAAACTGTTTTTGAATGGTTAAAACTGTTAAGTAACAAAACAACCGATTGATTCGAGGAAAAAACCGATTGTTTGTTTTGGAACCATAACAGAAAAACTGTTTTCTTTGACTGAGCTTAAAATGCTTTAACTGAATACGCTCCAGTCATTAAATGCTTTGACCAATCTATTTGCAATTAAGAGTTTGTTAAGATTTGATAACAAACTATATCTTTGTATAAATTCTGAAAAACTGTTTTTTAAGAATAAAGAATCTTGAGACAAAGTTTTTACTAAGAATTTTTTTTCAAAGAGTTCTGAGATTGCTTAAGAGTTTAGAGATTGATCAAGGTGCTGGAATAGGATTCTACTTGTATTGATTTCAGATATTCATCTGTAACAAGTGTAATCTTTGTAAACTGCTGAACAATTCGTTTGTGTGTTTTGCTGAGATTGGCTGTGTCTTCGTGAGGTGTTCAAGATCAGCAATCTTAGTGTTGGCCAAGGAGAGTGTGTTTCTTGAGGTTTTCAAGGTCATTCTCTTGGTTGTTGTGTAAGTGATCAAGGTGTGGTTGCTTAGTGGATTTCCTCAGGGTTTCTGAGAAGACTGGATGTAGCTCTGGTTTGAAGTGAACCAGTATAAACAATTGTGTACAATCTCTCTATCTCTAACTCTTTATTTTCAGTTTGTTTGTTTTTTGCTGGTATAAACAACCGATTGTTTCGAAGAAACAACCGATTGTTTTTTTTTTAGTACTACAGTTTTTGCTTACTGTTTTGGCTAACTGAATTGCTGAATCAATTGGTTTCTGAAATAAATTCATTCTAGCTTTGAAAAGTTTGCGAAAACCCCTTTAAACAATTCACCCCCCCCCTCTAGTTTAAAGCCATCTTTTCTAACATAGGTCTCTTGGCTCTTAGAGTGGAGGACACAATGTGAGGCTGGTTTCACATAGTAGCAACCACATCCCACTCCCAACAGTGGAGGGATCACAGGTTGCAACAACCTTAGCCCTAATAGTTTGGTGAGCCTAGTTTTTTTTTTTTGAACTATCACTTTTTAAAAACTTAATATGATATGGCTTGTGAGAGGAACCTTGTTGCTTGGATCATCAATGGTTGGATTGGATTTTGTATGTAATTAGTTTTGAATTATGTTTTATGATTACATATTATTCTATTATACAATGTTTTGAATTTTGCAAAGAATATATGATATTTGATAATACAACATTGGATTATATCCAATTTAAGAAGTTGGATGATATTGTCTTGCATAACAATAACATTATTTATGTTTTTAATAGGTAAAAAAGTTAGGTCGTCTTGCACATATTGATGAGTTATTTATGCAAACTCATACGGAATAGTAATGGTCAATTCTTTGATGAAAGTACAGTCACACCAACAACCACCCAGAAAACAAGAAAATGAGCATCAATCACCTAACCAACAACAACAATATGAGCACAAACAATTTGGACATGAAGATATCGATTATGCAGACTATTAGGAGCTTTATTTTTCTACTTTGTTTGGATTGCGGATTATACTTCAAGTTAACTTGACTTTTGAATTATGTGTGTTTGGCTTACTTTATATGATGAGACTTCAATTATGTTATGTGAATTTTATTGTTAGAGGTGTATTGGATGATGCTTCATAATTTTTGAATTTAAAGATTCAATACAAATTGGTAATAGATTGTTCAATTTGGATATGTTGATTATATAAGTGTGTTGGATATGTTGATTATATAAGTGTGTTGGATATGTTGATTATATAGGTGTATTTAAAAACAATTCATTTAAATGTTGAATGAAAGTTTTCCTGCATGCAACATTTACCCATAAATTTACCCACAAAAAAGAGTAGATGGGTAATGTGTTCATATGTATTCCCTAGTGTTGTTGGTAAGTAAATTACATATCCCCACATTACCTATGAATTTTTTTTTCGTGGAAAATCCATGTGTAATGCTGATTTACTTATGAATTTTTGTTGTTACCTATGAATTTTTTTTGTAGGTAATGACGATTTATTTTGTAGTGTTAATTGCAGAAAGGGCATACAAATTCTTGTATTGATATATGTATGTTTCTTAATAGGTTATCCTTTATTTGTAACATGTTCTTGTCATTCTACAAATTAATAAGACAATATTTGATGGAATATTTATCTTTTATAATAACTATTATATATTGAAGGATCTATTTGTATTCTACCCTATCGGTCTAGGTACCCCTTGTAAGCGCACCAAAATGTATGCAAATTTAACCTTGTATATCCTAAATGTATCTTATTTTCATACCCAATCATCTTTTGTTCCTTCTTGTATCTTTACAAAATAAATAATATGTAGGACCTCATGTACCTGTTGTACCTCCCAATTATGTTTTCCTTTTGTTATGAATTACTAAATAACTTATTGAATTTTTCTTTCAAGGTGAAGTAACTCACTAACTTGTCCTTCCAAAATTTGATTTGTTTTATTAGCTTCCTGCAAAGTTTCCCATTCAAACCTATTACGTCTCCAAGATATCTTCCACTCTCATATTTGATCAGGCTACCTCCCAATCTCTCCAATTGTTTTGTCATTGTCGTTAAATATTCCATAGAGTCAGGGAAATCTATTTTTTAGTGGTACCTCTATTAACCACGCATCCTCCCAAAATTTACCTACATTTCCTCTACTTATTTTCCATCTAATCTTCCTATTGAACCAATTATCCTCTAGGTTTGCCCCACATACCTTCCTCAAGTCTCTCCACCATATTGATATAAGAATGTTAGTAGGTAAGAACCTAAGGAAAATATAGTTTTGGGATACAATTTTAAATAGCTCTCTTAGCCAAAACAAGGCTTGTGGTTAAAAGTATTGCACTCTAAGTATGGGTCATGGAGAAACCTGGATGAGGGGATGAATGTTGAACCCACAAGAAACAGTTCTAAAATCTCAAGTATAATATTCACTAAATATAAGAAAATGTGTAAAAGTGTTGGAAAGGTTGTTTGTATAATGAATTTGTAAGAAATTAAATAAGAACAAAGTAAATGATTTGGATGAGTCAATTGGATTGAGGTTCATCCTTCTCACTCGTTTGTATTTTAAATGAATAAAAACATAAAACATTTCATCTTCATTGACATTGGTGTACATATAAAAATCATTCATATCGATTCATTGCATACAAAATTATTAAGATAGTTTCTTAGATATCAATTTCTCGCATATTTATAAAAGCTCCTTATCATTATGAACAAACGTTATAAAGCAATTAACATTTCAAATCTATTTTTAGCATTCAAATATGTTAAGCATTATCATTTAGGTTAGATGCTTAGAAGTATTTTCCAATAAAATATAAGGATCAAAATCATGAATAAATATTCAAATTTCTTTAATAATGAAAGGACAATACCAATCATCAATCAAGAATAGAATACTATAAATAAATATCACCTCAATACATAAGAGTTTGAACAGATTACTCTCAATCCTAAAGGAAGAATCAACCATTTATATTGGTCATTAGAAGTATGGAAAACAAGAAAAGAAGATCCAAGGTGTTTTTCCTTGACGTATGCCTCCTCTAGGATTTTCTATCTCTCAACATCCTCCCAATGATGTCTAGGGTTATGCCTCACGCCTTCTATTTAACCTAATGGGGCTTGAGTTAAGTGACATCTCGCTCAAGCGAGATATTGCTTGCTTAAGCGAGGTTGACGAGAAAAAACCCACTTCACTAGAGTGAACTTGCTTAAGCGAGCCTTGTGCAAGTTTTCAGGGTTCCAACTTTGTCTTTTCATCTTGTCTTTTACTTGTCCATTCTCCTTTAGTCATTTTATCTTTGTTTTCCCCAAAAATCCTGAAATTAACACAAATTTGGGAATAATTCATTCACTTTCATCTTATAATTCAAAAATATGTAAAAAGGTTCAAATTCCTAAATTAGGGGTTGAATTATAACTCCTTTTTTCAATTAAATTTTGTATATGAAATATTACTGAATTATGACACTTATCAGGCAGTAAGGGTGAAAGAGAAATCAATATGGTGGAGAGACTTGAGGAAGGTATGTGGGGTGAACCTAGAGGATAATTGGTTCAATAGGAAGATTAGATGGAAAATAAGTAGAGGAAATATCGGTAAATTTTGGAAGGATGCGTGGTTAATAGAGGTACCACTAATGATGTGATTCCAATAGCCACATAGAGAATGATTCTTGACATTCTTAGGAATCACCTTGAGCTGGACATTATAGAGGCACTTTTCTTAGAGTTGGATCATTGTTCTAAGACAAGAACTCACCAAAAACTAGTACCAAATCCCAAACTCATTTGGATGAACCAAATATTGTCAAATTGAATCAACAAAGAGAGTAAAAACTGGAATGACCGAACAGAATTGAACAAGTATTCATATGAACCGATCAAAATAGAAATTAGAAACAAAAACAGAACATAGGTGCTGGAAAATAGAAAAACCGAACCAAAACAACTCAAGAACACAAGGCAACATGAACAATTGAAAAAGAAGAAAGGAAGGAGAAGAGAGTGCTCATGAAGATGGAAGAATGTTGGATGATCTCGCCACTAGAAGTGTGGAATGCTCCTAGATGAGAGTGATGCCGCCACTTGAGGACTCCAATGATCCATCAAGATAAGACTAGAGAAGAAGGCTCCAAAAGCTCTCCAAAGTTCACTCAAAATTTGAGTAGAGTTTTCTTAGATTAATTCCAATCTGAATTTTACAAAGAGAGCACCTCTATTTATAGCCTAAGGTGCTGAAAAGTAAGCTACACAAATTCAAAAACTCCCTCCTAAAAAGCTTCTAGAATTTGCGCCTAAAACAAAGCATGAGGAAGGTGTGATCCCTTCTCTCACTTTGGCACCTCCTTATTTACTCCTACACCTATCTACTAACACACCCCCCCTAAGACTCTTAACTAAAGACTAAAAGATGCTTTAACAATAGAGGTTTCTAATGTTTCCCTCTAAGCACCTTTCTAAACAATATTTATTTAAAACTTGGCTTTGCCCTTCATGGGATGGTCTTTGGGCTTTTGTGGGCTTTGGCCTTCTTGGGCTTGGGCTTGGGCTTTATCTTTTGCAAAGATTAACAAGAAAAACTTTAAATGTGAAGGCGAATGATCTTGTTCTTCATTATAAAAAACCACCTTTAGTTGATTCTCATCAACTAATAAAACATCCATCACGCCCACGACCCCATAAGCTCCAAAGGTCCAATTGACTCCAAGACTCCACTTTGAGGACAAAGTGGTTTTTGGGGTGGATAATAATGTTAGGATACGCCCAATACCATACATGTCCAAGAGACAACAGAAATAGCCTACTTGGATGAAGGATTACATAATGTAATAGGAGCAGTGTGATTAGTAAAAGTAAATTGGCCTATGTCAGCTTAATCTCTTGTTAATCTAAAACTCACATATATAAGGGTGATATTTTGGAAATAAGGGAAGAAAAGTTTTATAGTAAACCATAGTTTTAATGGCTTAGAGTATACCTTAGGCCTTAGTTTTAGTATAATATAGGTAGCTGGTTTCTAACATTGGTACTTTCATTACTCTTACCATGCCTCCCAAAACCCATACAAAATACCTAAATAAAATACTAAGCTCCATCTAAAAGTGTCTACCTAAATAAACCCTACTCCTCTCGTCAAAAACCTAAACCAACATCCCAAACCCTATAACAACGCCACTAGCGCCGCACCGCTCCATCCAAACCCTATAACAACCTACGTGCACACCAGGTCGCATGTCGCAACATTGCCCGTGCCCCAACCACCTCGCCACCAAGTGCCGCCAACCTCTGTGCACATCAGGTCACACACAACAACACCGCCCGCACCCCAATCGCGCTTCGCCAACCTCCATGCACACCAAGTCACACGCTGCCCGCGTCACCCATTGCCGCGAGCCTCTACACACACCAGACTCCATTCCGCAACACCAGTACCAGTGTCTAGATACGTTCAACTGCAAGCACCCTAGCTGCAGCTGCACCGTTCAATTTTGCCACCCACTTAAAAATATAACAACAACAGGGACACCCTCCCTCCCAAACCTAAGTCACAAACGGTGCCGCATATAACCCATCCCACACTTAAATGTAACTTCTACCCGCCTCACACATTTTAACCTACATATCAAACGACCCCTCAGATAACTTCCCCACTTAAACCTAATAATTATTCACCCAACCTGAGCCCAATATTAACCATACAACCTACCTTGACAATACACCCCATTTCCTCCAATGTCACCCGACCTACTAAACCTAAGACTCTAACCACTCAACTCCAGCCCAGTAACACACCTACAACCCAATTACTGGACACAACCCCTTTCTCCACCAATTCCACCACATCCATCACACGCACGACCCTACAAGCTCCAAAGGTCCAATTGACTCCAAGACTCCACTTTGAGGATAAAGTGTTCTTTTGGGGCGAATAGTAATGTTAGGATAGATCCAATACAATACATGCCCAAGAGACAACAAAAATAGCCTACATGGATGAAGGATTACATAATGTAATACGGGCGCTGTAATTAGTAAAAGTAAATGGGCCTATGTCAGCCCAATCTCTTGTTAACCTAAAACTCACATATATAAGTGAAATATTTTGGAAATAAGGGAAGAGAAGTTTTATAGTAACCCTAGTTTTAATGGCCTCTAATAATGTATAGTATAGGTAATTGGTCTCTAATAGTGTGTGCCTTTTTTTTAGTTTCTAGCTAAATTTAGACTCTCTATAAGTATTCAAGTTCGTTTTTGAACAACTTTATCATGAAAACTGATAAAATTAGTCTGATTTGTGTACACTTGAATTTGTGTAATTTGTTCTGAAATTAAATCTAATAAATAAGAGATCAGTTTAGCTTAGATTAGGTAAAAATAAATTTATCATATCCTAAATATGTCTTATCGAGTGTCTTAACTCTATATAACATATTTTATGTTTATTTGATGATCATTTGTGTGAGGTGTAGATGTCTTTTTAATCTTTTTGTAATCATATGTTGCATAAAGGTATGAGTGTCCTATGTTGCAGGTTTTTCCTTTAAAGGTTTTTCCTTCACATAAGGGTATTATTCCAAGTTAATGTGTTTCTGGGAGTTGTTTTTTTTTTATCAACAATAGATAAGTGTATTATAGGGGACACTTCAGGAGTGTCCCAACCCTTATACAAAGTTTATCTTACACTCCAACGTAGTTAGCAAGCACAAAGGTCTAAGCTCATTTGGCACTTGCTTTAACAAATTAGAGACATAAGTTATAGAAAGCCCCAACATGACAAATAGCATAAATATGCACTAAAAAACTAGGCCAAAACCTTAAACAACCAATGCACTACAAACAGCTGCTAGACATAAATACACCAGTGCCTAGGATTCTTACAAATGCATAATTATGTACCAAAACTGCAACATTTAAGCAACACCTATGCAGCAAAAAAGCAAAAAACCAACATAGGTTCCTTTTAAACCAGACTGTCGTTGCATCAGAATCACGAAAACCTCCGTGCATTTTTTTCTTCCGCTTACCAACGACCTATTAATGCTTCATACTGGCCAGATAAAGCAGCCGATTGAGCTGCAAGCATCCCTTTAAGTTTGACAAAACCTAGTATTCTTGCTTCATAGGCTTAGACAACTCTTCTATTCAACAAAAGTAGTGTTCCCTGCACCTCTATGTTCTCATATGACTTTTTTCATTTTTTTAACCTGTAAATACAACAACTAAACTTACAAAAAAATTATTTTTACAAAATTTTAAAGGACTTATAAAGAAATCCATTCAAATAGATCTAAATAATTAAATTTTTGAATATATATGAATGCTATCACTAGGAAAATAATCTAGCTTCCTATCTAATATAATTAACTTCCCTTTTTGAAGTGATTAAATTATTTTTTAAATAACAATATAATTTATACTAAAATAAATCAAATAATCTAGCTTATTTAAAGATGATCAAACAAGTAAAATCTTTACATTACTCATTTACTTGGTTAACATATATATATATATATTAAAAGTTATTTTAAAAATGATTTTTTTATTGATTATGGGGAAATTCTTAGATTTACCATGCGGGCTATTAAAAACATACAAACATATACTTGAACCACATTAAAATAATGTAATAATATTTAAAATTAAAAATAAATTAAAATATTATTTTATTAGTTTGTAAAGTGTATATTTCTTATTCTTTGTGGTGGTAACATATCACCACCCTACTACTAAATATAGCAATAATTTGTCCGTAGGTGACAAATAGAAAAATAATATACACTGATATTTAAGGACAGAGGTTAACCCAAAAGTGAAATGAATGTAAAGATAGAAAAATAGATGAATATAATAATTAATGTCAATGAAATGAAGAGAAGTATAAAAAATGGGATATATTTTTATATGAGAATATATATTTCAGTTTAATCAGTAGTTTGAGTTCAGATGTGAAAAAATATATATTAGGTTGTATCGATCATAATCATGACCAAAATTACTATGTATTGAGGATACTTGTAGTTTTTCTCAATAAAAATAAAGAAATAGGGGATGAAAACATGGAAGAGAAGATGAGCTTCCATAAATATTTAAGGTTGTATATATCATGAGGGTATTCAATTTAATTGTAAAATATTTAGGCTTTGAACCAGAATATGCATGTTTAATTTCTTATTACTTGTGATGAAGTGTTATTATAAGAATATTTTGAAGAGCAGATAAAGTCTGATCTTTTTATGAGGAATTTATTTTAAATATTATGTAAATAGTATTGGGTTGGGCTCACTTCCTATGTGGAGGCCCAGTCCAATATTAACCTTTAGGGTTTTTCAAATAGAGTGATAGCCAGCAGCAGATACAGACAGTGAGAAAAAAGAGAGAGAAAAGATTAAAGAGAGATAAAGTTTCGTTCAGCAACTTCTGGCCGCTATCGAAACTTTGTTTGTCGTTGGATTGGGTTGAAATTTTGTCAGCAGGTTCATACTTGTGTGACTTCAATCTGACCGTTCGGATCTTGTTTGAGCAGAGAGAAATTCCACTAGTACAAAAAGGTAAATTAACGACGGTTAAAATCAACATTTAAAGACGGTTCCAGAACCGTCGTTATTGTGGGCGTCGTTAAAAGGTTTGGTTTTTCACGACAGTTCTGGAACCGTCGTTAAAACTCCTACTTATAACGACGGTTGATCCCCAACCGTCGTTAAAGGTGGCTTGTAATTTATTTTTTTTGAAAAATTAAGGGCTTTTAAAGACGGTAGGAACCGTCATTGTAATATGCCTTTTTAAAGACGGTTCCAAGTGGAACCGTCGTTATATGTAGTGTTTTAAAAAAAATTATTTGATTTTTAAGAAATCTCAAACCTGCATAAAATTTTCAATTCCTGAAAATAAAAACATTTTAAATCATAATTTAAATATAAAAATTACATACAACAAATTATAACATTATACAAAAAAGTTTTGCTAATATATGAAAAAATTTGTCATTGTAATGATTTATCTATACTAGAGTGTTATACATGGTTACAAAATACTTTGACCATGTTTTTCTCACATACTCCAATGCTTCTAAATCTAGCGGGTGTTGGTTGTTGAAGAACTGTGACATTTGAAATTTTTTGAATTAGTGCATGAATAATAAATCTAAAATTTTAAAGTGTTTATTGTATTGAGGTATTACCTCATCCCAACCTTTCTTAATTTTAGCTTGCAAAATAGTCAACATCCACTGCATAACATAATAACCGCACTCATAATTTTCAGGTTGCCTGTTGGACTGCATGTGAAAATAAATG
The DNA here is from genome assembly GCF_000499845.2 of Phaseolus vulgaris. Taxonomy (NCBI): domain Eukaryota; kingdom Viridiplantae; phylum Streptophyta; class Magnoliopsida; order Fabales; family Fabaceae; genus Phaseolus; species Phaseolus vulgaris. Next base: position 24,436,825 of record NC_023757.2, read on the forward strand.
TATTAAATGAATGAGTGAAACACATTAAATTAAGTGAACAAATATACTTTAAATACCTTAAGGTACACCTAAGTGAGTTTTTGTGCGTTTGAAGTTCTCCTCCCACACAACATATTATATCCAGAGTAAGCACTAAAATAATAAGATTTCATGTTAGAATACATAACATTATATAATATATAAGTAATAATAAATGTTAAATGAAACTGTCGTACATATCTATAATGTTTTTAAAATAGGTAGGAGGTTTTTTATGTAAGGAGCAAAACCATGTAGCGGTATGATCTTGAACAGATATGATCAATAGTTGTCAATGACGCCTGTATAACAAATCAGTTAATTAGTTTCTCTTATTTCAATAATTTATTAAAACTTATTTAATAAATAAGAACTTACTCATGGATGTACGGAGCAAAATAAATGTGTTTTCCACCATTCTTTAAGGTAATGGTGATGTATGTTTGTGTTTCTGACTTCTTGTTTCCAATTGATTGAGTGATTTGAGGGTCCAAAAACCCATATATGTTGTGTTTCCCCTCATCAAAGCATAGTCCAGAAAGATACCTAAATTTCAATAAGTTAGTACTAATATATTTAATAAATCAAAAGTATAAAGATTTTAAAATTTGAACTTACATCATCCATAATTGCAGAATTGTTATGTTAATTTCTTGATCTCCGAATGCAAGGTCCAACAAATCAGACATGTGAACGTACAACGGTAGATTACTATGCCTTCCAAAAACATTGGCATCCCATGGAACCTCTAAGACGGTTGTATCTAAAGCTGTAGCAACTTTCACCAATGCCGCCAGAGGATCATCAATGGAGACTATTTTCTTCTTTCCCCAGAGGCAGATTTGTCTTAGGTTCCTGCTACTCATCAAAACAAACAAATACTTAAATTAGTTATAATGTAATATATCTTATATATAATTCTATTAGTATTAGTGCAAAGATATACCATAGAGTCTATAGGTCTGACAAGATGTCTAGGCCAGGCAACGAAAGTATGTAATGCCTCTGCTACAATTGTGACCTCTGATACAAGATGTCTAGGTTCATTGGACAATTGTTCCTTGCTGTGTGATGGAGGTCCAAAGTATGACCGAATCCCAACCCCATATCCAGCTACACGAACACGTCCAGGGTGTTCAGGTCGTCCGAGAGCAACATTAAGAATATCATTGCGACCACATGGTTTAAAAGTCCCCTATGTTGATTGCTCATTAAGAGAATCCTAAAACAAATGAAAAGAAATTGACAAACTTCAACACATTGAATTTAAAATAACACATAGAATTTAAAATAACACATTGAAAAGAAATTGTCAAACTTACAATGCGTTCAACTGTTTGTTAATGGGTTTATACGAGCACCCTTCCACATCTCATGTCGGAGTGGTGGGGATGGAGGTCTTAAAGAATCTACATTATTCATTTCCTCAATGGAAGTAGAACGTGCTTTAATCTTTTCTTCAAGCATTTTCTGCTCTAGCAACTTATAACCACCACGAGACAATAAGTGTGGGGTATCATTATGTGCCTGATTGGCTTTTGCTTTGTTCCGAACCTCCTATCATAACACTCAAAATTTAGTAATACGTTAATATAAACTATATTCAAATATAAAAGTGATATTAACCTGCCATTTTTCAGTTTGTCGAATATTGACAAACTGCTGCCAAGTTTCTTCATCAATGGATGCATATTTTGCACAAGGATTTTCTTCTTTCCTTTTCCCATATATATAATCTGTTGTCAATTTTGATTTGAATTGACGAAACTTGACACCCACATCTGAAAGAACCTTCGCTTTCAAGGTTTCCACATTCGGGATGTTGTAATGCGTCTACATTGTTTGAAAGAATTAGTTTATAAACAAAAACAAAGTATAAAAGAACTTTAGATTGAGCAAAGTAAAAACAGTTACATACCAGAATATCTTGCCAAATCATGTTTTTCTCGTGGTCAGTCACGTGATCCCAGGACTGAGTTAAGATAGAGATCCTTTCACAAGATAGTACTCCGAGATAACTCCTATATTTCTTTGCATATTGCCCAGTGGGCACACCAGTGTGGATATCAATAGACAAAGGTATTTTGTCATCTTTATTTATCTTCTTAAACATATTCTTTAATCTTGTAGGTCCTCTACCAGTTTTTGAATGGGAAACTTTATCATCTACCATGTTCCTGTTATCAAAAAAATATGATAAGCATCAAGAATATGAAATATAATTAAAATGAAATATATTGTAAAACTAAACATGAATCACATGTACATACAAATATATATTCCTTCATCATGATCATTTCGAGTTGCATGTACAACATCAGCAACATCCTCGTACTCTTTATTGGTGGTCGTTCTTGTAAGTGATTCAATCTCACAAATGTCATTGTTTGTATCTTCTGGGTCATTATGTTGTTTTTTTCCATGTAGCACAACAGACCAGTGGTTAGACGTAGGATCTTGGATATAGAAAACTTGGGAAGCTTGATGTGCCATTATAAATGGTTCGTCATGATAACCTATCTTTCGAAAGTCAACCAAAGTCATTCCTGATTCATCAACTTTGACACCAGTCTTATTGTCAACCCACTTGCATTTGAAAACAGGTACAATAAACTTGGTATAATTAACTTCCCAAATCTCTACTATGACACCATAATAAGGCATTGATCCCACAACAAGATTTTGATCCTTTGCAGTTGAAAACTGATAGACTCTGCCTCCAAGGTGACTCCGCTATTTTGCATTGTACTCCTATCATCTCGAGACTTTGTGTAAAACAAACAACCATTTACTTCATAGCCAGAACAACATAAAACATCAAATTTGAGACCGTTTGCAAGCCATGTTAATGTTTCAGATGCTGATGGATCATTCATTATTTGTTGCTTAAACCATGACATGAAAGTTTTGTTATGCTCAATTAACACCCATTTTTCTGATTGTTTTGGATTTTTATATTTGACAATGTCTTTGTGTGTATCTAAGTATGGTAACACCTCATCAGTGTTATTCAAGATATACAAGTGTGCTTGCAGAACCTCTTCTCTAGATTTGCTTATGACATGTATACCTCTTGAAGATTTACTTATGAATCTACGAGAGTGCCAACCTTTTTCAGGAACTCCTATACATTTGGCTTTTGACATGTACTCGGAACAAAACTCAATAGATTGTTCTGAAATGTATCTTTCAATAATGGAAGCTTCTGGACGACATTGATTCTTCACATATCCCTTCAAAATCTTCTTGTATCGTTCAACTGGATACATCCATCGCATATAAACTGGCCCACACAATCTGATTTCTCTTACAAGATGAACAACCAAGTGTACCATACTATCAAAAAAAGATGGAGGAAAAAACATCTCGAGTTGACACAAGATAACAATTATTTCTTCTTCAAGTTCATCCAACTTCTGAGAGTCAATCTCTTTACTACATATGGAATTGAAAAATGAACATAGTCGAGTGATTGTATGCCTAACATTTTTGGGCAAGATTCCACGAATAGCCATCGGTAGTAATTGTTGCATTAGAACGTGACAATCATGTGACTTTAAGCCAATTAGTTTCAAAATATTCATAAATACAAGACTCTTCACATTTGAAGAGTAGCCTTGTGGTACCTTAACACCTTTAAGACATTCACAAAAACTTGTTTTCTCTTTCTTTGACAAAGTGTAACACGCTGCAGGCAAGTATGTACGTTTACCAACTTCTCTCGGTGCCAATTCCTCTCATATATTCATCTCAATCAAATCTAGACGTGCATTCACACCATCCTTTGTTTTGCCTTTAATGTTCAGAAATGTTCCTATTAGACTGTCACACACATTCTTTTCTACGTGCATTACATCTAGACAATGTCTGACATCTAACTTACACCAATACGGAAGATAAAAAAAGATTGATCTCTTCTTCCATATTTCATTCACAGTTTGCTTCTTCTTCATTTTTCCAAAAGTCACATTAACATTTTTTATTTTTTCATAAATTTCAACACCACTTAAGGGAGTGGGACAAATGTCATGTTCTTGGTATCCGTTAAAAACTTTTTTCAATCTACGATACAGATGATATTTCTTTAGAAATCTACGATGCCCAAGATACACGGTTTTTCTTCCATGTTTCAACTGCTCATAAGATGTCTTGTCTTGACATATTGGACATGCTTTATGGCCTTTCACACTATAACCTGACAAGTTCCCATATGCAGGGAAGTCATTGATAGTACAAAACAACATCGCATGCAATCGGAAAGATTCATTCTTAAACGCGTCAAACACATCAACCCCTTCATTCCACGATAATTTCAAATCTTCAATCAATGGATTAAGATAAACATCTATGTCATTTCCAGGTTGTTTTGGACCAGAGATCATCATAGATAACATCATGTATTTGCGCTTCATACACAAAGTAGGAGGTAAGTTGTAAATCACTAACAAAACTGGCCATGAACTATGATTACTACTTAAATTTCCAAAGGGATTCATTCCATCAGTTGCCAATCCAAGTCTTAAGTTTCTTGATTCTTTTCCAAATTCAGGAAATTCTTTATCAATATTCTTCCACTGCAAAGAATCAGCAGGATGACGAAGTAATCCATCACATTTTCTATTATCTGCATGCCACCTAAGGTTTTTAGCGTCATCTGCATTTGCAAACAAACGCTTAAGCCTTGGAATTATTGGAAGATACCAAACAACCTTAGCAGGAGGACCTTCCTTTGTCAATTCATCAATTTCATCATTCTGACCAACTTTAACCTTATAACGTGACAAACCACACCTAGGACATCTTCTTAAATCTTCATACTCATTTCTGTATAAAATACAATCGTTGGGACATGAATGTATTTTTCTATACTCCATACCCATTGGACAAAGTATTTTTTTCGCCTCATAATTTTGATTGGGCACTATTTCCTTCTGGAAGCATGTCCTTAAGCAATTGAAGCAATTATGTAAAACTTTTGTCGGTTCATCCATTCATTGCCTTCAAATTCATCAACCTTAACTTATGAGAATCAAATAAATGAGGCTTTTATTAATGGAGGAAGAGGACATCCACCCTCACATTTGAAGTTCTTCCTTCTAGTCTTCTCAAAATTAAAAGAAGACATAAAATAAAGATGAGGCCCAAGCCCAAAGCCCAAGCCCAAGCCCAAGAAGGCCAAAGCCCAAAGAGCCCAAGTCCATCCCATGAGGGGCAAGGCCAAGCTTTGAAATACTCTTGTATAGTTTTAGGAGGTGTGGTTATTAAATAAAGGAGTGTGAAAATGTAAAATAAAGTCACATTACCCATGTGACTTAGGAGAGTGGTGTAGGTGTAGTTTTTGGGAGGTGTCATAGTAGAAAAAGGTCACACCTCCCATGTGACTTGTTTTTGGTGGGAATTTCAAATGAGTTTATTTGAAATTTCCCACCTATTTTTCAGCACCTTAGGCTATAAATAGAGGTGCTTCCTTTGTAAAATTCATATTGGAATTAATCTAAGAAAACTCTACTCAAATTTTGAGTGATCATTGGAGAGCTTTTGAGCCTTCTTCTCTAGTCTTATCTTGATGGATCCATGGAGTCCTCAAGTGGCGGCAACACTCTTATCTAGGAGCATTCCACACTTCTAGTGGCGAGATCATCCAACATCCTTCCATCTTCATGAGCAATTCTTCTCTCCTTCCTTTCTCCTCTTTCTATTGTTTTTGTTAGCTTGTGTTCTTAAGTTTTGGTTTGGTGTTCTTGCTGTTTTTTATGAGTTTTTGGTTCGGCAGTTTTATAATTCTGTCCATTCATCTTGTTCCTTTGTTTTTCTAGCTCATTTGTTTGGTTCAATTCATTCCTTAAGTAATATATTCGGTGCAATTGTTTTTTCTTCCACCTTATTCGGTTCAATTTGACTATAATTGGAACATCCAAATGAGTTTGGGATTTGGTACTAGTTTTTGGTGAGTTCTTGTCTTAGAACAGTGATCTAACTCTAAGAAAAGTGCCTCTATAATGTCCAACTCAAGGTGATTCCTAAGAAGGTCAAGAACCTTTCTTTATGAGGCTATTAGAATCACATCATTAACACTGCTGATAATCGTGTGAAGTTAGTTGAATCAGGATACAAAGGAGTCTCTGCATCATTAGACATATTTTCAAAAACTGCATTAGCAAATGATTCTTCTCCCACATCACGAATCATGTCTTCTAATCTATCATCCATTGAGAAATGAACTTCCTCCGAAGCTCCACGCACACTTGGCAAGTCTAACAATTCACCATGCCACGTCCATGTTGTATAACTTTTCAAAAATCCATCACACAAAAGATGTTCTCTTATTTCGGAAACACTCAATATCCTTCCATTTAAACAATTGACACAAAGACACCTTATCAGTATTCCATTCTTACAACTAACGGCATTATGTTCTGCAAATTGTATGAATTCTTCCACCCCTTTTTCATAAGTATCACTTATTCGCGGTATATTAATCCAACTCCGATCCATAGAACTGTTAAACTAAGAACCAATACTTTCAATATGTAATCATTAAAAAATAAAACAAAATTGCCGAAGGTCGGACACCTCCGGACTCAGAACCTGATGGAGATCAAGCCCAAGAGAACATGGAGGCCACTCATCAAGCTCAAGAAGAGGTGGAGGCACAAATGGAGGATGCCCATGGAGGTCAAAGTCCACCTCAAAGGATTACAAGAAGCATGTTCAAAGCCTTGGGAGCAAGAGGACATTTATTTTCTCTTTTTGTAGTGTCTTTAGTTGAAGGTGCTTAGAGGGAAACCTTAGAAACCTCTTTTGTTATAGCATCTTTTAGGTTTTAAATAGGACCTTTAGGGGGGTGTATTAGTAGATAGGTGTAGGTGTAGTTTTTGGGAGGTGTCATAGTAGAAAAAGGTCACACCTCCCATGTGACTTGTTTTTGGTGGGAATTTCAAATGAGTTTATTTGAAATTTCCCACCTATTTTTCAGCACCTTAGGCTATAAATAGAGGTGCTTCCTTTGTAAAATTCAGATTTGAATTTTATCTAAAGAAACTATACTCAAAATTGGAGTGAGCATTTGGAGAGCTTTGAGCTTCTTCTCTAGTCTTATCTTGAAGGACCATGGTTTCCTCAAGTGGCGGCTTCCACACTCATCTAGGAGCATCCATTCTTCTAGTGGCGTGATCATCCAACCATTCCTCCATCTTCATGAGCATTCTCTTCTCCTTCCTTTCTTCTTCTTCAATTTGTTCTTATTGCCTTGAGTTTTGAGTTGTTTTTGTTTCGGTTCCTTTAATTTTCCAGCACCTATTTTCTGTTTAGTTTTTAATTTCTGTTCGGTTCTTTTGTTTTGAAGTTCAATTCTGTTCGGTTTGTTCTTTTCCTTCTCCTTTGTTGATTCAATTTGACAATATTTGGTTCATCCAAATGAGTTTGGGATTTGGTACTTGTTTTGGTGAGTTCTTGATCTTAGAACTATGATCCAACTTCTAAGAAAGTGCCTCTACATTTTCCAGCTCAAGGTGATTCCTCAAAGTGTCAAGAATCTTGTTCTATGTGGCTATTGGAATCACATCATGTGGTATCATGAGTCTTAGGTTCATTCTTGTTTAATTGTTGAGTTGTGTGCACTTTATTTCAAGAGCTCTTTAATTTTTCTTGCAATTTAAGTTTCTGTTTTAGAATTTTAATTGAGTATTCTTGCTGTTTTTCTTTTGCTCCAAGTGTTTGTGGAAAGGTTTATGGCACTCATAATTCTTATGAGTATGGTTGCTCTTTTGGAATGGCATTATCCTTCCTAGAGTTTACCTTAAGCTTCCTTCCACTTGTTACAATTTGTGTTGTGTCTTTTAATTTTTGAATCTTGTTAAGTTTTGTCTTAGTCATGTTATTCCATATATGTCATTACTTCTAGTAGTACTTTTATTGTTTTGATTGTTTCTTGCTTTGGTGTCATATATTTTTTCTGAATTGATGTTGATCCTTTGAGCATTTTCTTTTTAGCATTGAGTTCATACTTGTATTCTAGACCTATACAAGTTCCAATACATCATTTTCTATTATGTTTTTGCTAGTTCATCATCCTGTTTTTTTATTCCTATTAGGATTCCTCTGTTTCTGAAAAAAGTGCTTACTGTTTTTCCTTATTGCAATTGATTTACGTACTGTAAAATTCTGAAATTCTGGATTTGAGATATTGAAAGTGTTAGAAAAGAATAGAAAAAAGAATCATTCAAAAATATGAAGTACACAAAAAATGATAAATAAAATAAAAAAAGTGTACATTCCTGCCGAAAAAAATACGGTAATCTGGCAGTGATTTTAAAAAATTTATTTCTCTCAATTGGCTTACTGTTTTTAATTGATTCCAGTGCCATTTTTGAGTTAACATCTTGAAGTTTCTGTGGTATAAATTTCATAATCCAGTTCGCTCTACAACGTTCCAGTTAAATCAGTGAATATCAAACACAGTTTGCATTAAAAAAAAATTTCCAGTAGCTAAATTTTTTTTGTTTTCTTCATCTACTCTAGTGCTTTTCCTTAGGTATTCTTTTGTGTGCCTACTTTTCTCATTGAGTTCTTTATTTTCTTGATTGTCTTTCATTCTTACTCTTTGAGTTTGTCTTACACATAGTTTTCCTTTTGCAATTACCTTTCCTTGCTTATACCTTTTCTTGTTTGTCTTTATTGTTTCATTGGTTTTGTGGTGGTTTGCTCTTAAGATTGGTGTGCTTGCTTTGACATATTTCATTTGAGGATTCCAAGGCCTCAAGATCAGATTGGTGCAAGAACATTATTTCTTTGAGAGTGATATCTTTTCAGCCTTAAATTCACTTCGGCAGTTTCAATTGGAAAGCTCACTGTTTTTGCTAATTTTTAACTTGTTTGCTGTTTTGTGTGTTTGCTGTTTTTTAATTACAAATGGCTGGATCTTCAAGTGATGCATCCTCTAAGCAGAATTCTCCTTCCAAAGCTTCAATTCTTGGTGAATTACATGAAGCTCAAAGAACAATTAGAAGGTTGGAAGAGAAATTGCAAAAGATGGAGGTCAAACAAACTAGACCATCTCTTTCTATCCATGATGGACATCATTCTCATAGACCATCTTCAAGAGCTTCTTCAAATGATGTTGGCCGTGAAGATGAGCATAGGAGAAGGAGACCTCCACCCCAAGTCCATGGACAAAGACATCATCACCAAGGGGAAAGAATTCACTACGGCAATGGCTTCTACCATGATGCAAAGTCCAAGCTTCCTTCGGTCAAACTACCTTGTTTTAATGGTTCTAGTGATCCAAATGTGTATTTAGATTGGGAGGCTAAGTGTGAACAAATTTTTGAGATCCATGAGATCCAAGATGAGCATAAGCTCAAGCTAGCCACCCTAGAGTTTAGTGATTATGCCATGAAATGGTGGCATGGGATTGTAAAGGACATTATCTATCACAAGGGTCCTCCCGTGGACTCTTGGAACTCTTTAAAGGATCATATGCGCGCTAGGTTTGTGCCCCCACATTTTAGGAAAGACCTCATGTTGAGACTCCAACGGTTTCAACAAGGCACGCTAAATGTGGATGAATATTATAAGGAGCTTGAGACGCTTGTGCTTAAAATTGAATTAGAAGAAAGTGAAGAAGCCATGGTTGCTAGGTTTGTGAGTGGTCTTAGGAAGGATATCCAAGACATTGTTGAGTTACAAGAGTATTCATCATTGGGCTCTTTAGTTCATCTTGCAATGAAGGTGGAAGCCCAACTTGCTAAGAAAAACTCTTTTAAAAATGCTTCCAATAATGGATACTACTCCAAGTCTTGGAGAAACAAAACTTCTTTTTCAAAACATCCTTCCAAAGATTCTTCTTTCAAACCCAAGGAATCTAAGCCATCAACATCTAGACCTAAGTCTCCCACTAGAACATCTAACACTAAATGCTTTAAATGTATGGGTTATGGTCATATTGCTGCAAATTGTCCTTCAAAACGAAGTATGTACATGCATGAGGGCATTGTAGTTAGTGAGCATGATTCGGATTCTTCAAAACATTCATTGCATTCTCATGCATCTAGTGAGGAAGAGAGTGAATGCCCACTTGAAGGGGACTTGTTAGTTGTGAGAAGACTTCTTGGACAAGTTTCACAACCTTTTGATGAAAGTCAAAGGGAAAATATTTTCCATACAAGATGTCTTATTCAAAACAACATTTGTTCCTTGATAGTGGATGGGGGTAGTTGTGCAAATGTGGCTAGTACAAGAGTAGTAGATAAGCTTGGATTGCCTACTATCTCTCATACAAAGCCCTACAAATTACAATGGCTTAGTGAAGTAGGAGAAATAATTGTTAATAAACAAGTCCTCATCCATTTCTCCATTGGAAAATACAAAGATGAGGTATTATGTGATGTTGTGCCCATGGAAGCCACTCATGTTCTTTTGGGAAGGCCTTGGCAATTTGATAGAAAAGTTTTACATGATGGCTTTACCAACAAATTATCTTTTGAATTCCATGGTCACAAGGTTACTTTAAAATCTCTCTCTCCAAGAGAAGTCCATGAGGACCAAGTTATCATGAAGAAAAAGAGGGAGAGTGAAAAAGATAAAAAAGATAAAAAAGATAAGAGTTCTAAGCCTACACTCCTTGTGTCTAGGCGTGACATTGAAAGGGAAATAGTGGCTCATCATCCTCTTTTTTTAGCCATCCCTAGAACTCTTAGCATAGAAACACTTGTTGATAGTCCTCATTGCTTGGAAAATTTGGTAGAAGAGTTCAAAGATGTGTTTCAAGATCCTCCAAATGGCCTTCCACCTTTGAGAGGGATTGAGCACCAAATTGATTTGATACCGGGCTCTTCTTTACCAAATCGTCCCGCATATAGGACCAATCCAAGTGAAACCAAGGAAATTCGCCAACAAGTTGAGGCTTTGATTGAAAAAGGGTGGGTGCAAGATAGCATGAGTCCTTGTGCTATGCCTATCATCTTAGTGCCAAAAAAGGATGGCACATGGCGAATGTGTTCGGATTGTAGGGCCATAAATAACATAACCATTAAGTATAGGCATCCCATACCTAGATTAGATGATTTGTTGGATGAATTACATGGTTCAAAAATCTTTTCAAAGATTGATCTTAAAAGCGGCTACAATCAAATCCGTATCAAACCGGGTGATGAATGGAAGACGGCTTTTAAGACCAACTTTGGTTTATATGAGTGGTTAGTTATGCCTTTTGGTTTAACTAATGCACCAAGTACCTTCATGCGCCTCATGCATCATGTTCTTAGACCTTTCATTGGTAAGTTTGTTGTGGTTTACTTTGATGACATTCTCATTTATAGCTTATCTTTGAATGACCATAGGTTGCATGTTAGGCAAGTTTTGGAAACCCTTAGGAAGGAACATTTGTATGCTAACCTTGCTAAATGTATGTTTGCTCTTGATCATATAGAATTCCTAGGGTTTGTTGTGAGTTGTAAAGGGGTCCATGTGGACAAAACCAAGGTGGTGGCCATTCAAAAGTGGCCTACACCGAAATCTTTGAATGAGGTCCGAAGTTTTCATGGGCTTGCTTCTTTCTATAGAAGATTTGTCCCAAACTTTGGTACCATTGCCGCACCACTCAATGACATAGTGAAAAAGGATGTGGTCTTTCATTGGGGAGAAGCACAACAAAATGCTTTTGATACTTTGAAAGAAAAATTGACTAATGCTCCCATCTTGGCCCTTCCTAATTTCACTAAGACATTTGAGATTGAGTGTGATGCTTCAAGCATAGGTATTGGGGCTGTTCTCCTTCAAGAGGGCCACCCCATAGCCTATTTTAGTGAGAAATTGAAGGGAAGTCATCTCAACTATTCCACCTATGATAAGGAATTATATGCACTTGTTAGGGCTTTGTTTACTTGGCAACACTATCTTTTTCCCAAAGAGTTTGTGATACATAGTGATCATGAATCTCTTAAATATTTGAAAAGCCAAAACAAACTTAACAAGAGGCATGCTAAGTGGGTGGAATTCATTGAGCAATTTCCTTATGTGATCAAACACAAGCAAGGCAAAATAAATATTGTGGCGGATGCTCTTTCTAGAAGATACACCTTGCTAAATCTTTTAACCTCTCAATATCTTGGTTTTGATCACATTAAGGAACTTTATCATGATGACCTTGATTTTTCTCTCCTCTATCAAGAGTGTCTTAAGGGAGGACACAAAGATTTTTTTATTCAAGATGGCTTTCTTTTTAAAGGAAAACGTCTTTGTGTTCCCCAATGCTCTATTAGATTATCTCTTGTTAGAGAAGCTCATGAGGGGGGCTTAATGGGACATTTTGGGGTTGCTAAAACTTTGGATGTGTTGCATGAACATTTCTTTTGGCCTCATATGCATAAACATGTTCATAGTTTGTGTGATAAATGCATAGCTTGCCGCAAAGCTAAATCTAAAATGCATCCCCATGGTCTTTATACTCCTCTTCCTATCCCTTCAATGCCTTGGGTAGATATATCTATGGATTTCATCTTAGGCTTACCCAAGACATCAAAGGGAAAGGACTCCATTTTTGTGGTAGTGGATCGTTTTTCAAAAATGGCTCACTTTATTCCTTGCCACAAAGTGGATGATGCATGCCACATTGCAAACCTCTTCTTCCAAGAAGTGGTTCGCTTGCATGGGATTCCTAGGTCTATAGTGTCCGATAGAGATCCTAAGTTCTTGAGTCACTTTTGGAAGACCTTGTGGGGCAAGCTTGGAACTAAGCTTTTATTTTCTACCACTTGCCACCCACAAACCGATGGTCAAACCGAGGTGGTAAATAGAACTTTGGGACAACTATTGAGATGCTTTATTTCGGGGAATCCTAGAGTGTGGGAGAATTTACTACCCCATGTTGAGTTTGCATATAACCGAGTAGTAAATTCTACCACCTCCCATTCTCCTTTTGAGGTGGTCTATGGGTTTAATCCCCTAACACCTCTTGATCTTCTTCCTATTCCCCTTCTTGACGATGTCTTGTGCAAAGATGGGGATGAAAAGGCTTCTTTTGTGAAAACTTTGCATAAAGACATCAAGAAGAGAATTGAGAAGAAGGTTGGCAAGTATGCTGAACTTGCCAATAAGAGGAGAAAAGCATTGTTGTTTGATGAGGGCGATTGGGTTTGGCTTCACTTGAGGAAGGATCGTTTTCCTACTCAAAGGAAGTCCAAACTAATGCCTCGAGGGGATGGACCTTTCCAAGTCCTCAAGAGGATTAATGACAATGCTTATGAGTTAGATATGCCTGATACATTCTTAGGTAGTCATACTTTTAATGTCAGCGATCTAACTCCTTTTTCTGTAGGTCTCCAGAATTCGTGGTCGAATTCTCTCCAACTCGGGGAGTATGATGGAGATCAAGCCCAAGAGAACATGGAGGCCACTCATCAAGCTCAAGAAGAGGTGGAGGCACAAATGGAGGATGCCCATGGAGGTCAAAGTCCACCTCAAAGGATTACAAGAAGCATGTTCAAAGCCTTGGGAGCAAGAGGACATTTATTTTCTCTTTTTGTAGTGTCTTTAGTTGAAGGTGCTTAGAGGGAAACCTTAGAAACCTCTTTTGTTATAGCATCTTTTAGGTTTTAAATAGGACCTTTAGGGGGGTGTATTAGTAGATAGGTGTAGGTGTAGTTTTTGGGAGGTGTCATAGTAGAAAAAGGTCACACCTCCCATGTGACTTGTTTTTGGTGGGAATTTCAAATGAGTTTATTTGAAATTTCCCACCTATTTTTCAGCACCTTAGGCTATAAATAGAGGTGCTTCCTTTGTAAAATTCAGATTTGAATTTTATCTAAAGAAACTATACTCAAAATTGGAGTGAGCATTTGGAGAGCTTTGAGCTTCTTCTCTAGTCTTATCTTGAAGGACCATGGTTTCCTCAAGTGGCGGCTTCCACACTCATCTAGGAGCATCCATTCTTCTAGTGGCGTGATCATCCAACCATTCCTCCATCTTCATGAGCATTCTCTTCTCCTTCCTTTCTTCTTCTTCAATTTGTTCTTATTGCCTTGAGTTTTGAGTTGTTTTTGTTTCGGTTCCTTTAATTTTCCAGCACCTATTTTCTGTTTAGTTTTTAATTTCTGTTCGGTTCTTTTGTTTTGAAGTTCAATTCTGTTCGGTTTGTTCTTTTCCTTCTCCTTTGTTGATTCAATTTGACAATATTTGGTTCATCCAAATGAGTTTGGGATTTGGTACTTGTTTTGGTGAGTTCTTGATCTTAGAACTATGATCCAACTTCTAAGAAAGTGCCTTTACATTTTCCAGCTCAAGGTGATTCCTCAAAGTGTCAAGAATCTTGTTCTATGTGGCTATTGGAATCACATCAGAACCAGTACGTTCAATATGTCAAAACAATATATAATGACTGAAAATTGCTGAAGGTCGGACACCTCCGGACTCAAAATCAATGCGTTCAATATCTCAAAACAATATATAATGACTGAAAACTAAATCAAAATTGCCGAAGGTCGGACACCTTCGGACTCAGAACAAGTTCGTTCAATATATAGAATCAATATCAAACTCAAAACGAATACTTTGAAAATATAGGTGATAATAAATAATAATACACTAACCTCAAATGGATCGGCGATCACGACAAGCGGTTGCAGCAAGGGGTCGGTGGTCACGGACGTTCGTCGCAGCAGTGGTCGGTCGTCACGTGGACGTGGACTACGGGATCGGTCGGCGCGGGTGTCGGTCGGCGTAGCACGGGTGTCGTCGGACCGACAGTGGTCGCGCGGTACGGCGGCTTGGTGCGGTGGGGGTCGGTGCGGCACGGGTGTCAGTCGGTTGAAGTGGGTGGCGCGGTAGGGTCGCGCGTACCCGTCGTTCGTTCGGTCGGGGTCGGCGTACCCGTTGTTCAGTCGGTCGGGTGGTACGGCGCGTTGGGGCGGTCGGGGTTGGCGATGGTAGGGTCGCGCGGTACGCCAGGGGTCGCACGATACGGTGGGTAGGTGCGGTAGGGAGTCGGTCGGTTGCAGTGGTCCGCGTGGTCGGTCGGTCGGTTGCAGTGGTCGGCGGGCTCGGCGGTGGTCTTTGGCAAAGTAGCGGTCAAGGTGGAGTGGCAAGAAAGTAGCGGGAAAGTAAATGGGAGTGAAACAGAATGAGAGGGTCTTTGAATGTGTTAGGGTCCACTTTTAACGACGATTCTTAGAGAACCATCTTTGATTGTTATATTTTTAACGACGGTTCTAAGGTAACCGTCGTTGTATCTACGAGGCCCCACTTTTAACGACGGTTTGCCCCTAACCGTCGTTAAATGTGTAAAAAAAGTTGAAAAAAATTGCAAAATTGCCACTGCTTCATTTTTTACGACGGTTTTCTCCAAACCGTCTTTAAAGGGTGTCGTTAATGAAATATTTTGTATTAGTGTTCATCTCACACTGCAGCAGCGTTTTCAGTATTTCTTTTGAGGACGGGAATTTTCGGATTGCTGCTGCTGTTTCGTCCACCATTGGATCGGGCTGAAATTTTGTCAACAGGTTCATACCTCGTGGTTCTTCAGTTGGACCGTTCGGATTGTTCAAAAGTCACTGGAACAGTGACATACATGCCGCGTACGGTAACTGTAGTTTGTGAATTTTTCAAGTTTCTTGTTCTCTGTTTCATCTCTGTTGTATTGCTATTTGGCTGGTTATTAAGCACAATTTGTGTTGTGATTTGAGACTCTATTGTAACCATAATTTTGATCATAGTGGAACCTTGATTGACTGGCTTGTGTCCGTGGTTTTTACTTCTCACATTGAGAAGGTTTTCCATGTTAAAATTCTTGTGTCTTCTTGAAGTGTGTTTTGGGTTGCTGCCATTATTTGCTATTGTTCCTCACAGATTCTTGCAAGTTGGGGAAATTGTTATCCGTTGCTTATTGCTCTTGTTGAGATATTATTGTTATTGTGTTGAATTTCCCATCAGAGTGGTATTAGAGCTCCTTGGTTGGGGCTATTTGACTGCTTGAATGATGGAGGCAAATACAAATAAGATGGTATGTTTGAACGACACTAACTATCACTTATGGAAGGTAAAAATGAAGGATCTGTTATTTGTGAAGAAATTGCATCTTCCTGTGTTTGCTATTGAAAAGCCAAAAGACAAAGACAAGAATGAAAGTTTGAGCATCAGCAGGTTTGTGGTTTTATTCGTCAGTATGTTGAAGATAATGTTTATAATCACATTGCTAATGAGGAAGATGCAAAATCCCTGTGGAAGAAGATTGAGACTTTGTATGCTTCTAGTACAGAAAACAATAAATTATATTTGTTGAATTCCTTGATGAATTTGAGGTACAAGGAGGGGATTTCTATTTCAGATCACTTAAATGATTTTCAGGGGCTCCGAGATCAATTGTCTCAAATGGGCATCAAATTTGATGATGAAGTGTTGGGACTATGGCTACTTAATACTCTACCAGACTCTTGGGAAACATTTCGGGTTTCAATTACAAACTCATCTCCTGATGATGTTGTCTCCTTGGAAAATGTTAAGAGTAGTGTTCTTAATGAGGAGATGAGAAGGAAGGCTCATGGTACTTCATCTCATTCCGAGGTACTTTTCACTGAAAATAGGGGGAGAAGTCAGAAAAAGGAACCGAAAGGGAGTAAACAGAATAGTAGAAGTAAGTCCAAGTCCAGATACAAAATTGTGGAGTGCCATTATTGTCACAAAACAGGGCACATTCAGAGAAACTGTTTTCTTTGGAAAAAGGAGAACAAGGATAAGAAAAGGAAGCAGAAGGAGAAACATCATGACAATGATGATCGTGTTACTACTGCTATTTCTGATGATGATCTTATTATTCTTCGTGACCATGATTCAGTTAATATTGTATCAAATGAGAGCATGTGGATAATTGACAGTGGTGCTACATTGCATGTTACACCAAGGAAGGAGTTCTTCACATCTTACACTTCTGGTGATTTTGGAGTGTTAAAGATGGGTAATGATGGTGTGTCTAAGGTAATTGGTATTGGTGATGTTTGCTTGCAAACCAATATGGGAATGCAGTTGTTGCTTAGAGGAGTCATACATGCTCAAGATGTCCGCTTTAATTTGATCTCTGTGCAGATGCCTGATGACAGTGGTTATGAAAATCACTTTGGTTCAGGAAAGTGGAAACTCTCCTGCTTGCAAACCAATATGGGAATGCAGTTGTTGCTTAGAGGAGTCATACATGCTCAAGATGTCCGCTTTAATTTGATCTCTGTGCAGATGCCTGATGATAGTGGTTATGAAAATCACTTTGGTTCAGGAAAGTGGAAACTCTCCAGAGGTAATCTGATTGTGGCCAAATGGGAGAGAATTAGTAAACTGTATTGGACAAAAGCATTGGTTGCTAAAGACAGTGTGAACGCCATGGATATGGATGCTTCTTTGTGGCACCGAAGGCTTAGTCATATCAGTGGGAAGGGGCTGAATTGTTTAGCTAAAAAGGATGTGCTTCCGGGATTGAAGAATGCAGAGTTGGAGAAATGTTCTCATTGGATGGCTGGTAAGCAGACCAAAGTATCCTTCAAGAAGCATCCTCCCTCAAAGAAGTCAGAGTTGCTTGAATTGGTGCATTCTGATGTTTGTGGCCCATTGAAGGTAAAGTCATTTACTGGTGCACTTTATTTTGTTGCCTTTATTGATGATTGTTCCATGAAGCTTTGGGTTTATGCTTTGAAGAAAAAGGATCAAGTTCTAGAGAAATTCAAAGAATTTCATGTTTTGGTTGAGAGACAGTCAGGCAAGAAGCTGAAATGCATTCGTACTGACAATGGTGGTGAGTATTGTGGACCGTTCGATGTTTATTGCAAGCAATACTGTATTAAACATGAAAAGACTCCTCCTAAAACTCCTCAGCTGAATGGTTTAGCAGAAAGGATGAACAGAACATTGATCGAAAGAGTTAGGTGTATGCTTTCTGAAGCAAAGTTGCCTAAGCATTTTTGGGGTGAGGCATTGTACACTACAGTGCATGTTATTAATTTGACTCCTGCAATTGCTTTGAATGGTGAGGTGCCAGACAAGATTTGGTTTGGCAAGAATGTCAGGTATGATCATTTGCGAGTCTTCGGTTGTAAAGCATATGTGCATGTTCTAAAGGATGAGAGATCCAAGTTGGATGCGAAGACAAGGTAGTGCATCTTTATTGGTTATGGTCTAGAAGAATTTGGCTACAAGTTCTTAGATCCTAATGAGAGGAAGTCAATTAGAAGCCGTGATGTGAAGTTCATTGAAGATCAAACCATTGAAGATATTGACAAGATAGAGAAGACGACATCTAAGATAGATAATAGATTGTCTAATGTTGATCCAGTTCAAATGCCTCTACCTGATCTGGATACTATTGAGAATAATGTTCAGAATAATGAGCAACATGATGATGTTGATGATCAGCAACTTGGAGATGATTTTGATGTTCCTATTGATGATGTTGAAGAGGAACATGGGATGTCACAAGATGAAGATCTTGGTGATGCTCCTGAACCACCTCAAGTTCAAATTCGGAGGTCTAATAGGCAGAGGGAACCATCTACCAGGTATCCTTCTGATGATTATGTTACCTTGACAGATGAAGGAGAACCTGAGTGTTATCTTGAGGCCATAGAGAGTGAAGAAAAGAAAAAGTGGTTGGATGCAATGCAAGATGAAATAAAGTCTTTGTATGATAATCACACTTTTGACTTGGTGAAATTGCCAAAAGGCAAGAAGGCTCTGGAAAACAGGTGGATTTATAGGGTAAAGCAAGAAAGCAATTCTACATCTCCAAGGTATAAAGCCAGATTGGTGGTGAAAGGTTTTAGACAGAGAAAAGGCATTGATTTCAATGAGATTTTTTCTCCTGTGGTAAAGATGTCATCCATTAGAATTGTGTTGAGTTTGGCTGCTACTCTTGATTTAGAGGTAGAGCAAATGGATGTTAAAACTGCTTTCCTTCATGGTGATTTGGAGGAAGAGATTTACATGAAGCAACCTGATGGTTTTCTTGTTGAAGGCGAGGAAGATCATGTGTGTAGGCTGAGAAAAAGTCTATATGGCTTGAAGCAGGCTCCGCGTCAATGGTACAAGAAGTTTGAGTCTGTTATGTGTGAGCATGGCTATAAGAAGACTACTTCTGATCATTGTGTCTTTGTTAAAAGGTTTGCTAATAATGATTTCATTATCTTGTTGTAGTATGTTGACGACATGTTTATTGTTGGGAAAGATATTTCCATGATCAACAGGTTGAAGAAGCAATTGAGCGAGTCATTTGCTATGAAAGACATGGGAGATGCTAAGCAAATTCTTGGTATAAAATTCATGCGTGATAGGCAAGAGAATAAGCTTTGGTTGTCACAGGAGCACTATGTTAAAAGAGTGCTACAGATGTTCCAGATGGAAAATGCTAGGGCGGTAAGCACTCCTTTTACTACTCATTTTAAATTGAGTGCAAAACAAAGTCCTTCTAATGAAACTGAAAAATCATATATGCAACGGGTTCCTTATGCATCTGCTGTGGGTAGTTTGATGTATGCAATGGTGTGTACAAGACCTGATATTGCACATGTTGTTGGTACTGTTAGTAGATTTTTGTCTAATCCAGGTAGAGAGCATTGGAATTCTGTGAAATGGATTTGAAGGTATCTTCGTGGTATACTACTTGTTTGAAGCTGTGTTTTGGAGGTGATAAGCCTACCCTTGTGGGCTATACTGATTCTGATATGGCTGGAGACATAGATTCTAAAAGGTCTACCTCAAGCTATGTGATTAAATTTGCAGGGGGAGTTGTGGCATGGCAACCTAGATTGTAGAAGTCTGTTGCGTTGTCCACTATTGAGGCAGAGTTCATTGCCATTACAGAAGCATGCAAGGAGTTGCTTTGGGTGAAGAAATTCCTGCAAGAGCTTAGTTTTGTTCAAGACAAGTACTTGCTATTTTGTGATAGTCAGAGTGTCATTCATCTTGGTAAGAATTCAACTTTTCATTCTAGGTCCAAGCATATTGATGTGAGGTATCATTGGATACGTGATGCTTTGGAAGCTAGGTTACTGGAGTTGGCAAAAGTTCATACAAATGATAATTGTGGTGATATGATGACTAAGGCGCAACTGAGAACCAAGTTTGAAACTTGTTGTGGAATTGTCGGTTTGTCGATCATCTCCACATAGTTGTGAGGGGGAGATTTGTTGGGTTGGGCTCACTTCCTATGTGGACGTCCAGTCCAATATTAACTTTTAGGGTTTTTCAAACAGAGTGATAGCCAGCAGCAGATACAGACAGTGAGAGAAAAGAGAGAGAAAAGATTAAAGAGAGAGAAAGTTTCGTTCAGAAACTTTCGGCCGCTACCGACACTTTTTCACCATTGGATCGAGATGAAATCTTCTCAGCAAGTTCATACTTTGTGTGACTTCAATCGGACCGTTCGGATCTTGCAGAAGTTGTTTGAGAAGAGAGAAATTCATCTCACACTGCAGCAACGTTTTCAGCATTTCTTTTGAGGACGAGAATTTTCGAATTGCTGCTGCTGTTTTGTCCACCGTTGGATCGGGCTGAAATTTTTTCAGCAGGTTCATACCTCGTGGTTCTTCAGTTGGACCGTTCGGATTGTACAAAAGTCACTGTAACAGTGACATATATGTCGCGTACGGTAACTGCAGTTTGTGAATTTTTCAGGTTCCTTGTTCTCTGTTTCATCTCTATTGTATTGCTATTTGGCTGGTTATTGAGCACAATTTGTGTTGTGATTTGAGACTCTCTTGTAACTAAGGGTGGGCAAAAAATCCAAATTATAAAATCCAATTCATAATGATCCAAATCCATATTAGTTTTAATCCATTTAAATGGATTTATCTTATATCCAAATCCATATTTTTGGATTTTAAATCCAATCCATTTAATTGGATGTGGATTGGATACATTTTTGGATTATCCAAATTGCATTTTGGGTTGGGTTTTGACTTGGCCCGATCCAAGTTGAGCCAAGACAATCCAGGTTGATGTCGAGCAAAGCAAGCCCGAACCGATGTTGAGTCATTTGGGCTCGGGTCGTTGTCGAGTGTCCGGGCCCGAGCCGAAGTCGAGTCGTCCGGGCTGAGGCCGATTTTGAGCTGAGCGGGCCAAGGCCGATATTGCGTCGAGCGGGCCCGGGTCGACGTCGAGTCGAGCGGGCCCGGGCTGATGTTGAGTTCAGCGAGCTCGGGCCCGGGTCGATCTCGAGCGGGCTCGGGCCGATGTCATTCTGAGCGGACACAAGCCGATGTTGAGTTGTACGAGCAAGGGCTGATGTCGAGTTGTATGGGCCCGGGCAGATCTCGAGTTGTACGGGCCCAGACCGATCTTGAGTCGTGCGGGCCCGGGTCAATCTCGAGTCGTACGGGCCCGAGCCAACCTCGAGTCATACGGGCCCAGGCCAATGTCGAGTCTTACAGGCTGATATTAAGTTGTACGGGCCCGGGCCGATGTCAAGTCGTACGGGCCCAGGCTGATGTCAAGTTGTACGGGCCTGGGCCGATGTTGAGTTGTATGGGCCCGGGCCGATGTCAAGTCCTACAGGCCCGGGCCGATGTCAAGTCCTACAGGCCCGAGCTGATGTCAAGTCGTACGGACCTGTGCCGATGTCGAGTCGTACAGGCCCGGGCCGATGTCGATTCGTACAGGCCCGAGCCGATGTCGAGTCGTACGGTGTCAGATTGATGTTGAGTCGTACGGGCCCGGACTGATGTCGAGTCGTACAGGCCCGGGCCAATGTCGAGTCGTACGGGCCCAAGCCGATGTCTAGTCGTAGGTGCCAGATTGATGTTGAGTCGTACGGGCCCGGACTGATGTCGAGTCGTACGGGCCTGGGCTGATGTCGAGTCGTACGGCCCGGGTCGATGTTGAGTCGTACGGGCCCTATCGATGTTGAGTCGTACGAGCCCGTACCGATGTTGATTCGTACGGGCTCGGGCTGATGTCGAGTTGTCTGGTCCCGGGCTTGATGTCTTACTGTCTAGGCTCGGGCCGATGTCGAGCCAAGAGGGCCTGGTCGATGTCGAGTCGTCCAGGCCTGGGCCGATGTTGAGTCGTCCGGGCCCGGGATGATGTCGAGTCGTCTAGGCCCGAATCGATGTTGAGTCGCCGAGCTTGGGTCGATTTTGGGTCGTCTGGGCCCGAGCCAATGTCGATTCGTTCGAGACCTAGCTGATGTCGAGTGGTCCAAGCTCAAGATGTCGAGTGGTCCAGGCCCGGATCGATGTTGAACCGAGTTAGTCTGCATCGATCCGCGTCCAAGTTGAGTTAGATTAGGCCCAGTTCGAGCCAAGTTAGTTTGTGTCCATATCAAAATGGATTTAATGTATTTGACAAAATGGATTTAATCTAATTAAGAAAGTGGATTTAATCCACTTTAAATGGAATTAAGAAAAAACCAAATAAATTTGATCTAGTTAAATTAGATATGGATTTTAAATCCAATCCATTTATTTGGATTTGGATTGGATCTAGAATGGATTTTGAAAAATCCAATCCATGACCACCCCTACTTGTAACCATAATTTTGATCATAGTGGAACCTTGATTGACTAGCTTGTGCCCATGGTTTTTACTTCTCACATTGAGAAGGTTTTCCACGTTTAAATTCCTGTGTCTTCTTGAAGTGTGTTTTGTGTTGCTATTGCTCCTCACAGATTCTTGCAAGTTGGAAAAATTGTTATTCGTTGCTTATTACTCTTGTTGAGATATTATTGTTATTGTGTTGAATTTCCCATCAAATAGGTATATTTTAAAGCATTAATATATTTAATGTTTTGTTTGGATCAGGAAGTAAATTTAAGTGAATTTTAGAAAAAATGCAAAGAAAGTAAAATTATTTGAAATAAGATAAATAGAATGAAAATTTTATAAAAATATTATGGAAGTTTGTGAGCGATATAATGGATGTGATTAAAATTATATTTTTTAATTAATAAAAATGAAAGTTTACAAAATTACTCATTAATTTCATTAATTAATTGATTTATAAATTATAATTATTTTTAATTAAAATATTAGTTGGTGTAGTTGAAAACATTATTTCCACAGTCTTAGAGTTAACTTTGAAAAAAATATAAATGATGTAAAATTTGATAAATAATATTTAAATATTTATAATAATAAATATTTGATAAAAAAACTTATTTTATATTAAACAAAATTATTATTTTTATCTTTTTTTATAATTAATATAATTATTATATAAATTTATCTTTTTATTATAAAAAATGTATTTATTATTATTACTTTTAATTATAAATTTTATTATTCTTAATAATTATTATATATTTTTATAACAAATTTATTTAATATTTTTATTTTTTCAAATATTAGTTTATCATATTATATTATATTTTTTTATTATATTATATTATATTTAGTTATATATTATCGATTATGATATATATATTTATGTGTGTATATATATAATAGATTATATTATATTATATATAATTAATTATTTTAGTTTTTAATAATTATTTTATAATTTTGATGTTTTTTTATGTTTAAAATTGTAATTTTAGTTTAAATAAAAAAATAATATTAATTTGAGTTCTAATAGAAAACGAGTAACAGGATAAATACCTTCTTTTCTTGGTTCGAAACAAACAAGCACCAAGTAAATAGCGTTTTGGAATACGATTTAAAAAATATAGTGTATTTAAGTATCATTCACATTCATGCTGAAATCTTACATTGAAATATTAAAATATAATTTTTAACTTTTTATTTTTTTAAAGAAATTGTGTATTTTTTAATTTCAGTTTTTTAATTTTTTAATTTAACTGAAATCGTATATTCTAATATGATTTCTATTTGTTTTCTTTTATTTTTGAAAAAAATAGTACATGAAGGACTATTTATGTCTTTTTCTATTTGATAAGTATTATAATTCAGTAATATTTCATGGTAAAAAATAGACACTTATGGACTTCAATTGATAATACAGTTATAAATAACTTCTAATTTATGAATTTAATATTTTTACGTAATTTTATATTATAAGATGAATAAGAACGATTTATTTTTAAATTTGTGTTAATTTCAAAAATTTATGAGAAGTTTGAGATAAAAGGGCTAAAGGAGGATGAACAAGTTGAAGACATGGAGAAAAGATAAAGTTGGAGCATTGAAAACTTGCCTAAAGCTCACTTAAGCGGGTTCACTCTAGTAAAGTTGGATTTTTTTCTCGTATAGCTCGTTTAAGCAAGTAATATCTCGCTTAAGCGATATGTCAC
This sequence comes from Phaseolus vulgaris, assembly GCF_000499845.2. Lineage (NCBI taxonomy): Eukaryota > Viridiplantae > Streptophyta > Magnoliopsida > Fabales > Fabaceae > Phaseolus > Phaseolus vulgaris. Next base: position 24,461,061 of record NC_023757.2, read on the forward strand.
TTAGCTTAAGCCCAATTAGGTTAATTAGAAGTCATAAGGTAGAGAGAGAAGTGTGACCTGGATGGCGAACCAAAGGAATGAAACCCTAAAGAAGACAAGAGAAATTCTCTGGACATGCTTGTAATGGCCAAAAAGAGTGACTAATTTTTTCCTTTTGTGATTGAGAGTAATCTGGTCAAAATCTCATGTATTGAGGTGATATTTATTTATAATATTCTTTTTTTTATTGATGATTGGTATTATCATTTTATTCTCAAAGCTTGAAACTTTATTCATGATTTTGATCCTTATATTTGACTAGAAAGTACTTCTGAGTATTTGACCTAAATGATAACTCTTAACATATTTGAATGCTAGAAATAGATTTGAAATGTTAATTGCTTTGTAACATTTGTTCATAATGATAAGAAATATTTTTTGTAAATATGCGAAGAATCGATAATTAGGAGACAATCTTAATAATTTTGTATACAAGGAATCGATATGAATGATTTTTATAAGTGCATCATTTAGAATATGTAAAATCTTCTAAATGTTTTTACATGTAACCCATGACCATGCCTTTAATTGGGTCAACATCAACATCTCTAAGTGATCTATTCTAACATTCTTAAAGATAACATTCTTTCTTTATTTCTATGTCTCCCCTATTATAGCAATCCACATACACCCTAGACTTTATTTTCATATAGTGATAATTAACCTCGACAACCTAAACTACATAAAGTGTGATTTGGGATAGCAATGATTAATCGAAACCTCACAAATTCTTAAATAACTCAGATTTCACACTACCCACGCTACCCTACATGTAAATAATAAATTACTAGTTGTTTCCTCTTTCTCGCCACACATAACTATCTATCACTATCCCTTAGGACCAATGCTTCAGTCAAGAGTGTGGAGGGTTCTGCCTTGTAGGGGAGTGTGCTTATGTGCTTGTATAGTTTAGTATTCCAACTAAGGGTATTGCATGATCCTTTGGAAGATAAGGAAGTTGTGGTTACGAGGAAAGGGTATGGGCACCAACAAGGTTTTATTTGGTGTGTGCAGGTGTGAGAGGTAAGAGGTTTTTAGCTAGGCCCTCTTACGTAGCCTGTGTTTTGGCAAGGAGAGTAGGTTTCCACCTTTCTCATTCTTGTGTTTTTTATGATTGGTTGCTGGTTTTTGTGAATGCAGTTGCTGTTGCAGCTTTTAAATGGTAATTCTGTTGTAGGAGTATCACAGAGGCATAGTAGGTTGTGATGAGAATAAAAAATACATAAAGATGACCAAGGATGCTATACTTGAAGGGTAATCTCAACAAGCAAATAAATAGGACATCAATAGGAGGAATGGTCAAGGACCACAATATTTGAAGTTCTTCCTATTAGTGTTCTTAATATAGAGGCCCAAGACCAAAGCCCAAGCCCACACTGAGTCCCAAGCCAACACATGATCATCCATCATGCCTCAGAAGATAATAAGAGCAAGGGCACAAGCATTAAATAAATGAGCATCATTGGATGTCTCTATTTGTAATTTATTTTCTGTAGTTTCTAGTAGAACTTTAAAAGGGAGGTGTAGATATTAAATAAGGGGTGCTAATGTACAAAACAAAGTCACACCTTCCATGTGACATAAAAGAGTAGGTGTAGATATAGTTTTAGGAGGTGCCAAAGTAGGAAAACAAGTCACACTTCTCATGTGACTTGTTTTGGCTCCAATTTTGAATAGTCTAGTTTTTGAATTGTGCCTTTTCATTTTCAGCCCTCTTCTACTATAAATAGAGAGGCCATGATCTTGTAAATTCAGAATTGAGAAATTGAAGAAAGGGAACTCTACTCAAATTGAGAGAGAATTGTGAGAGATTTGATCTCCTTCACTAAGTCTTATCTTGTGAGCTTTGGAGGGCTTCAAGTGGCGACAACTAGCACTCATATTGGATCATCATCTCCAAGTGGCGTGTCCATCTCCTTTAAGTCTTCATCCAAATAAATTTCTTCTTCATTCCTTTTACATTTCTATTTAGAATCATGTTTTAGCAATTTTAATCGGTTGTTTTTGTTTCTTTTGTGTTGTTCTTCATCTTCCACCAATTGTCTTATTCCTCTTGTGTTCTCCTTTCAATTCTGCACTTGTAGCTTCCTTTGGTTCTGAATTTGTGTTTTAAATTCCTTGTGATGTTTTCGGTTCAATGTGGAATGGCACTCAATCTTGAGTTTGGTTCATCTATTAGAAGGCTTTGTACTTCAATGATGATTCCTTAAGTTCCTCCCCTTGTTCCTAATTGTTTGTCCTTGTTTTCAACTCTTAATTGTTGTCTTTCTTCACATATATTGTTGTGTTCATATGCTGAAAAGTGTCTATGCTTGATTCAACTCACATCAGGTTGTTTGTTGTTTTGTGTTGTCTCTAGACTTTGGTATACGGATTGGGACACCCCTGAAGTGTCCCCTTTTATTCATTTATTATTGTTGATAAAAAAAGTCTCTCACATAAGTAAGTTATTTTTTATTTCTACTCTATTTTGTAGCACCCTAATAGTTAATAATTGTGTTGAAGGTAAAACCTTGATCTTCCAAAAATTTCATGCATTGTCCTATGTTCACCACTTAACACGTTCCTTAATATGATATATATTGATTTTTATCGTATAAACCAAAGACTTTTTTCCTTCCACAACCACTTATCTTCTCTTTCCTTGCTCAATCCCTTATCTTCCAACTGTTGGAATAACTTAATTACTTGATTTATTTCCCAATCAAACACATTTCTCCTCCACTCCAAATTCTAAATCAATACATTATTGCTCCATCTCCCAACTTGATTTAGCTTAGCTTCTTTACAACCGAATAATGTATATAATCTTGGGAACTTAACTTTAATTTGTACATTGTCTACTCACCAGTCTTTCCAAAATTTTATATTTTTCCCATCACCAATTTCTCAAATGATATTATCTTCAAAGGTACTCCCCCACTCCTCTAATTCCCAAATCGTTTTCAAATCTCTTCACTAAAGAGATTCATAGTTATTTATTCTTTGATTCTTTAATTTCCTCCACCAGTTCTTAAGCTCTATTATTTCTTTTCACAATTTTACCTTTATTGTTTTTAGAGGCCAAATCCATTTTTCTAATAATATTATATTTTTTATCGATAATAAATAAATTAAATTAAAAAAAAATATTTAAGAAATATTGTAACCTATGAAAAAGAAAAAAAAAAACCTACAAACTTCCCCATAAAAGAATCTACTGCATAGAAAGAAAAACAATGGCACAGTATGCTAAAAAAATTAGGCAATTAACCAAAAAAATCCAGCAAAACAGAAACTGAATCAAAAGTCTTTTGACACTTTTGGATGAGCGTACAATATGTGTACAATTATTAATGAATAAAAAGTGAGTCCTACTAATATTACGTTAAACAATCTTATGTTTATAACTCCTTCCTTTTTTTTTAGATTTATATACCTTTCCTTATCCATATACTATTTTTCTTCCTTCCGTCTCATTCCCACAAAAATTATATTTGGATTTTCTTGATTGTTTTCATCCGTTGATGCTTCAAAGATGACTTTTTTTTTTCATTTTAATGTTATTTAGACATAGATTGCCAATGAGAAATATAGTTTAAGAAAAATAAATGTCATCTTTGATAATCATGATCCATTCTCATGTACTCAATTTTTTTATTTTGTGGGAAACAGTATGTTTGGATTTTGTAGATTGAAGGGTATGAACCCGACGCATATGAGATGGTCGCTATTTGAATTGGCTCGACTTGATGATAATAGTCTCAGTAGCCTACGCTAGAGACTGGGGGCATATAGAGTGATGGGTCTGGACCCGATGCTTAATATGAGAATCGAAATCCTATCATTAACGGGAAACGTGCGTCATCCTTTATTCATTAGACTTAATTACACATAATGACTCAGTAAAGACAGAATCGGGTTACGTTACAGAGGGTGTGTCAGTCAATATACATAAGAAGGAGCGTCAGTAGGAAAATCTATCTTTTACACACTGATATAGGGTACATTTATCCTAGTCTATTGATTGATGTTCTACGGTTAGGTTATTCCTACATTTGTCTAGAAAAGATTTGTATCAACACTGTCCTACAGGGAAAATCACATATCCATTTCTGGAAGCAAACATGCAATTAAGGAAGAACCTGTGTTTATTTAAAGGTAAGGCATTGACTGTGAAAATATTTTGTAGTATATAGAGTTCTCGATTTGGCTCCATTGAGTAGATGCCCAAGAGTATCAACTATTTATCTAATGTTTGAAAAATTAAAAATAAGAGTTTGTTTGTTTCATGTTGTAAACCTTTCTGTTTTTTAAATTAAAAAGGTTTGACAAGAATAACTTTTTTGGAAATTGTTTTCAAAACTACCATTACATCTGTATGCTATTTTGATTTTATACTTCAATTTTCTATTATTTATATATATTTTCTTGCAACCTCTAAATCTTACACTCTACTTTCTAAAAGATATTCTTTTACAAATTATTGAATAAAATAATTTTTAAAAACTAAAAAATTCAAACACGCTATAAATTAAAACAAAATACATTTTTTAATTCCTGATTCAGACTAGGAAATTTGAACTTTCTGTATTCACATTGCAATGCAACATAGAAAGTTGATATTTTCTTAAAAATTATTGGTTTTATCCAGTTTTTTCGTAGAAGCAGTTAAAGAAATACTGCATATAACAGTATAAAGTTCTCGGACATGCACACAATATAAATATTAACAAAATTCATATATAATGTTAAATAACGTATAAAATATTAAAAAAAATATTATTGAATGCATAGAAACTTACAATTAATAAAAAATATTTTTAAAAAATTATATAAATCTACAAGCTATTATACACTACAAGACAAAAGGGGTTTGGTGGAGGTTATTTAGTGAAGATTAATATAATTCTAGGAATTGATTTAATTAACGGATGTTCTTTAACCTTCGTTAAGTTTTATTGGTTATTCTAAAACCTCAACAAAATAGTAGAGGTGTTTTTAACCTTAGTTAAATTTTAAAGATTTATTTTAAAATCTTAGCAAAATAACGGAGGTTTGTTAGCCTTCTTTAAATTCCAACGGTTTTTTTAAAACCTCAACAAAATTACAGAGGTTTTTTTAACCTTAGTTAAATTTCAAAGATTTATTCTAAAGCATAAGCAAAATAACAAATGTTTTTTTAATTTTCATTAAATTCCAAATATTTATTGTAGAACCTCAATAAAATACTCTAGATTTTTCAAACTTCAATAAATAAATATAATTAAATCTATTTATAAATAAATAATTAAAAACTATATAGTTTTAATATATTTTATAACTAAATTTTCTAAAATTTTGAAAGTGTAACTTTACATTATAAATAAGTTTTCTAAAGTTTCAAAAATTTATTTTAAAAACTCAGCAAAATAACCTTGGATAATAAGTATTTTAACAACTAATATTGGATAATAAGTATTTCAACAGTATTTGCATATTTCTTATGATTGATGGTAGTTGTTTTATACACTACAAGAAAAAAAGGTTTTAATGGAGGTTATTTAGCGGAGGTTAATATAACCCTAGGAACTGATTTAATTAATGAAGGTTTTTTTCTAAAACCTCAGCAAAATAATGGAGGTTTTTTTAACCTTCGTTAATTTTCAAAGGTTTATTCTAAAACCTTAGCAAAATAGCAGAGGTTTTTTTAACCTTCGTTAATTTTCAAAGGTTTATTTTAAAACCTCCGTAAAATAACGGAGATTTTTTTAACATTCGTTAATTTCCAAAGGTTTATTTTAAAATTTCCACAAAATAACGGAGGATTTTTTTTAACTTTAGTTAATTTCCAAAGGTTTGTTTTAAAACCTTTGCCAAATAGCGGAGATTTTTTTAACCTTCGTTAAATTCAAATGATTTATTCTAAAATCTCATCAAAATAATGAAGATTTTTTAAATTTTCATTAAGTTTAAAATATTTATTGTAAAAATCAATAAAATATTTTAGATTTTCTCAAATCTCAATAAATAAATATAATTAATTTTTTTTATAAACAAATAATTAAAAATATAATTTTAATATATTTGATAACTAAATTTTTTAAAGTTTTTGTAATTATAGCATAATTTTCATTTAATAACTTTATATTATATTAAAATAATTTTATTTATCAATGCTTAATATAACTTTCAGAATAAATTTAATCAAGGGAAGTTTTTAAATATCAAAGGTTTATTTAATGAGGTTTATTTGAAAACCTCCGATAAATGGCAGAGGTTTATTTGAAAACCTTGGTAAACTATTATAATTTTATTTCAAATTCTTTTTGTTTTTATCTTTTCCTTTCCTCTTCACTTCCGGTAGACCCTAAATCCGCCTTTCATTTCCATTTTCACTTTTCTTCACTCTCATTTTCGTCCAACTCTCACGTCACTCCCATTGCACATCACTGGACCTTTGATTCTACTGCTCCACAATGAAATGTGCTTCTGCTATTCCAGCACGGAACATGGTTCTGCTACTCCACCATGGAACTTGCTTCAACCTTCGCTCCACCATAGAACCGCTTGTCTACAAAAAAGTGCAGGTATGTTCTGTGATTGGTGATGTGGTGTTTGTTATTTATTGATCTTGGAACCCTAATTTTTCTAATCAGATTATTTTCGTCGTTAGTGCGTCGTTCTCGTCATTCTTTGTGGCTATGGTTTATGATTGAGGTTGTGGTCCGTGCTTCGTGCTTCGTCTTATACCAAACTTTGGGTTAGAGGGGAAGGAACAGAGGAACAAAATGATTGGTCCCTTGTTTAGTATCAATTAAGGGTAGAGAGGAAGAGAATTAAGCTGCTGAGTGCTGATGCTTTTTCATATTCAATCAGACTTACTGTTTATGCTTGGGATACTTTTGTGTCAATGCAGGGGGTTCTCCGATCTCAGTTACAAACAGCAAATGAAGATACTGAAACAAAGAATAGGTATGTCAGTCCTCTTTGTTTTCTATTTATTATTTATTATTGTTGTTATTATTCTTATTTTGTTATCGAGACATACAAAGCATTAGTCAACTTTTTTTTTTTCTAAAATCAATATTATCTGCATTTCAAGTTTCTAACTTCCAAATTCCACATAAACATTGTCTATTAGTAGTTGAACTAAGAGCAGAACTTACTTACTGTTCTATGGAGGTGATTTGTACTGTTCTCTAATTAGAATTAGAGTTTCACCTTGGTAATATGTATAATTAATTAATGTAAAGCTTTCTCCACATATTAACGAGGTGAAACTCCTATTCTAATTGAAGAACAACAGTTATTGAACCGTATGTAAGTCTTACCTTAAACCAGAGCAATTTGTTATAAGTACACTATCCATCTTTAGCATCCCTTTTAAGTTGAGTAATATTTCTGCTCTGCATTTCCTTTAAAGATCTTTTGGTCTTCTTTCTTCCAAACATGATAATTAAAGGCGATCCTAGTTCAAATCCATGTTTTCATCAAGAAATCCAGTTTTATTCTTATGATCAATTTGCTATTTCTTGGAAGAAAGTGAAAGTTGGAGCTGCTTGTTTCAAAATGAGTAAGGTGCTTATTGAAAAAATTATAACAATTCTCTGAATATGCTAAGCAACACACCAGAAGTTGTTTGGATATATAGCATTGTTTCTGCTAGTTTTATCATTCTAATTTGGTAATTTTAGCTTTATGTTTTATTATTTTAATTATTTTGTTCAGCTTTTAAAGCTTGTAAAACAAACTCTCTTGATAAAATTCAGAGCATGGTTTGTGAAGCAAAATCATGTAATTGTGATTTGCTGCAGCTATTCTCCAAAATATTTAACCAGTCTCAAAAGCAGAGTGTTGCAACAAAGTTCAAGGTAATTTTGTAGCATTTCTTGTGCTTAATAAAGATTCAAAAGAAATGACTAAGGCTTGTTAAAGTATATTTACACATGGTAATATAAACCTACTCTCCTGAAAATCAAATTATTGAATAACAAAGTACAGAAAGTATAAAGAGAAATAGTTAAGGGCAAAAATCTAAATAGTTTCATTCTTTTAGGTTCAATTGTTCAAGTTGATGCATCAGTTGGAGAGCACCATGCCTCACTTTATTTGCTGCATAGCACCAAATATTCGCTGCATGAAACAACCGGCAATGTTCTTTCTCTCATTTTCATCTTGCACTAGCTTCTCTTTAGGTTGTTATAATCTTCTTGGGTTGTTATTAATTTTTGGAGTTTTGTGGAAATGGGAAAGGGTTAAGTGTGTGAAGAAAGTTAAGAAATTTAAGATGGGTCACCACTCTTGCTGAACCAACAGAAGGTTAAAGGAAGATGAGAAGCTCATTAGATACATTACCACTCACGACTATGGTTGCTGGATTGAAGTTCCATTTGGGTCATTCTTCTACCAAACTTGGTTCTTCACAATCCGGTAATTGGATTTAAACCCTGTCTTTTTGTAATTCTGAATGCTTGTACTTATCAACTAGTGTATTGTCATTTCTTTCTGCTTTGCAAGATACTGTAGCAGTACACTGTTTTGTAATAGATATGAAATGGAGCACTACAGTTATATGACTGTGATGTGATTCTATGTTGCATTATCTCCTCACTCAGCATTGGCTATTGGATAAAAGTTATATCTAACCATATAATACAAGATTTTCTTCTAAAATTGGAAACTATCTTACATGGCTTAATCAACATCAAAAAGTTCTTGTCAACTTCCTTAGCATGTTACTTGATATACCATATTGATAAGTAGTTAGTCTGCTTTGGATAATAGGTCAAATATTTGTCCAGCATAGTTCTACAGATTCAACACATGGCACAACCTCTTTCATCCTCTTTTAAGAGCCATGTTTCTTACAGTTTTAGTTTTCTAAATTATTTAATCACCTTGCACAACAAAACCATGACACTTGTAGTATGAAGACCAATTTTGAAAAACACTGATGAGATTCTTAATGTCCAGCCAGTGGAAACTGCTACTATTCAAAGCAGTACCATGCTTTGCTCTTACATTTTCTGTCCAATTATGTCTTTCTTCTTTCTATTAAATAGGCATAACATGGTTATAGCTACCAACCCTATAAATTTTTTAAATTGATTAGTATGAGGATATTTGAAGAAACCATGGTATTAATGGTTCAAATTAATTGGAACATGATTAATCATACATAGTATGTTGCTAATTTTCTATATAACGAGGAAAGTAAGCAATTAGAAATTATGTAACTTATGTAACTTGCTAATTGATTTGAGACCTGTAGCACTAGTTATGTAACTTATTATAAAAGCAAACCAAAAGATTAATTTCTGGTTTAGATAATTACATTTTTTTTAAAGTTTTTATACATAAAAACATCATTATAGATTTTACTTATAACTTTTTTAGTCTTTACATACATTATTTAATTTCTTTTTAGGGTGTATAACTATAATAAAAATATGTAAATATTAAAATCATATGTATTTAAATATTAGCACCAAAAAAGAAAAAAAAAACGTTTTGAAGCTATGAAGATTTGAAAGGAAGTGTATGTTAGCTCATCCTTACATTAGGTATTTGGAACTCTACCCTAGTTACATATAAGTACATGTAGTTACCGTATTAGATGACATTTTCCGTTGGCAATTGCTAATGTATCTTTCAAATGCTGAAACATATTTTTATTTTTTATTATTTAATTGATAATTAGTACATTTTTCAGTAAAGGAAAGATTTGTTTTTACTATAATCCACATAATGATTGTATTTATAATATTATAATAATTTAGAGTATTATAAAAAAAATTAAATAGCTTGTTTTATTTTTCAAATTTACATTTCTAATTGTGATACATGTTTATATTGTAGGTTTTTTATCAAAGAAGTGTGCCCACAAATTTTGAACATCAAGAGGAGCATACGTGATTGATGAAGAATTTAGTATATTATGGAAATGTTTTTTGACTTATTTTATGCTTTGTGAGCAATATGTTATGTTTTCATTTGTAGTACCTATTTGTCTTATATTGCTTCCTTGTAATTTTTTAACTCATATTTTGTGTTTAATTTGAATTTCAATGTGTTTACTTGATATATTTTGGTATAATTTTATAAATATTTTGATATATCTTGTCAATTGATGAATGTTATGTCCATTTATTTGTTTTATTTATTGAAAAATTACTTTAACAAACATAGATAAATAAATACAATAGATGTAAATAATTGTGGTTTAAAAAACACATGAATGTCTAATTGATAAATGAATAAAATAAATAAAGTTTACGGAGGTTTTGAAACCTATGGTATTTTACGGAGGTTTTGAAACCTATGATATTTTACGGAGGTTCTAAAACTTATGGTATTTTACGGAGGTTCTAAAACTTATGGTATTTTACGGAGGTTTTGAAACCCGTGGTATTTTACGGAGGTTTTGAAACCTATGGTATTTTACGGAGGTTCTTAAACTCTTGGTATTTAACAGGGGTTCTGAAAGGCTTTTCCTGAGGTTTAAAAAAACCTCGGGGAACACGTTCCCCAGGGATGATTTAGCGAGGGAAATTGCAACCCTGGGTAAATGATTTAATGGAGGTTTTAACCCTAGGTAATGTAAAAATAAACCCCCGTTAAAACCATTTTTTCTTGTAGTGATATAATTCTTAGTTTTTTTGTTATGAGCTCATACTTCAAAAAAATATAACTTATTTTGTTTTAGCTTTTGATGTACGTATATTTGTGCAATTTTAGTTTTAGTTATAATTGTTAATATTTAATTCTCGTAATTTTAAATTAAGGCCTTATTTTAAAATGCATCTAATAATTAATTCACGGTGAAAGTGAGAAGTAATAAAGTCAATTTCTCCTAACAATATGTTCTTGCAATCTTTAGACAAGAACACACATGGCTTTGAAGCCCACATCTGACAGATAATACAATTATTTAGAATATATAAAGTAGTGATAAACATCAGTTGTTGTCGAGCTAGGTAACAGAGACTTGTGACCCAAGTTGGGGCAGTAAGGTGATGTAAGAAGCAATATTGGAGTAAGAAGAAGATATTGTCTTATTTTGTGTTTCTTCTCCTTAGATATAATAGATATAAGTGTGGCTGAATTGTGATTCCTTGCTAAAACTGTTGTTGCCGGCCATTGAGCTTGTGTCGTAGAGCAGTGTGTCTACGGTAGAAGAGAGAAGTCAGGAGGATCGTTAGAGATGGTGGAAAATGGGGTTAAAGGTTATTTCAAACAACAAGTAATTTTACAGAAATTTTGAAACTCATGGTATTTTGGGAGGTTCTTAAACCCATGGTATTTTACGGAGGTTTTGAAACTTGTACTGGACCAGAGCGCTCAAAGCCCAGTGCTCAGAGGTCGGCCATCAGCATTTACCGTAGGCAGGTCAGCTCGATTCTTGGGTCAAGTTGGTGGGCCATAAGATTGGGCCCCAGATGTATGTATTGGTTTCTTTTTCGTATAACCCCTTGTGCATAAGGCCTAGGCAACGAGTGAGAGGTAATTATGGACCTTAGGGTGTACTTAGTACGTAGGAGGTCTAGCTTAAGTAATTGTTTCCTTTTAAAACCTAAGCCCATGTGTGCTAGGGCACGTAGAGGTTAGGTTGCATGTGCTCAAAGTGTAGCATAGCACCATAGTGAGGGTGGTTGTGTCGCGAGCAAGCAACAAGGAGCTACACAAAGCCAATGAGGAGTTGTGTAGAGACCTACAACAGCTGGGAGAGGGCTCCACTGGAGAGCGAGGCCCAACTATCCAAGCAAGGGCTCGCCCCAGGCCATTCTCACAGGTGATTATGGACGTTGTCGTACCAACTAGTTTCATAACGCCCAAGATTGTTTTTACAGGTACAGAAGACCCGGAGGCCCATCTCACAACATTTAAGCTCAGATGATGATCTCGGGAGGAACGAATGCTATTCATTGCAAGTTGTTCATGGGTACGTTCACTGGCACAACATTACAATGGTTTGTTGGCCTCCCAGACGGCCACATCACCTCTTTCAATCAGTTTTCTGGATTGTTCAGGGAAACAATTCATCGTTAACCAAGCTCAATCGCCTGTCCCTTTCGACCTTTTCGGTGTGAAACAGAGACAGGAGAACCTTTGAAGGATTTCTTGAACAGGTTTGGGGAGTTCGTAGTAAAGCTCCAGACTCAGGACAAGGCTTTGATGGTCCATGCCTTTGGACAGGGAATCATGTCAGGGCCATTCATTGACTCATTGATTAGAAATTGGGCAAAGACTTTCGGAAGATCCGACGATGAGCTGTTGCCCACATTGCTGCAGAAGAAGCTGTAACAGTAAAGCACAGGAGCACGCACACCAGGCAGGCCAAGCCCAGAGAAGGCAGTCGAGCTCAACCAATGAGAATACATGAAGCTATGACCGAGAAGAGCTCAGATACCCGACGAGCACTTTATGCGCCGAGAAAGAACCAGCCCAGGTCGAAGGCGAAGGACAACTTGCCTTTCGACCCAAGTTCAGAATGACTTACAAGGAATTGCTAGCTATGCCAGGTATGGCAGACAAGCTGAGGTTCCCCCCGAAATATGACAGGAATTTGGAGTCGCGCAAGGAATTTTGGTGTAAGTTCCACAAGGCCTTTGGGCACAATGTGGAACACTGTATAGCCCTAGGCTACCAGTTAGCAGGGTTGATAAAGAATAGGTTCCTGAAGGAAGGCAACCCGAAAGGGTCGAAGGAAGAGCATCCGCCAGTGGAACAGGGGCATGAGATACATGTCCACGGTGAGATCAATACTATCTAAGGAGGGTTTTCAAGAGGGCGATGCATCACCTCCAAGCGTAAGAAGTACGCAAGGGAAGTAATGACGGTAGAGGTGCAGAAGCCTGATCGATCAGCCGAGCCCAACCTCTGCTTCACGAAGGCTGATTTAAGGGACGTAGTCCCACATGAAGACGATCACGTGGTGATCTCGTTTGTCACTGTGGAAAGAAGAGTGCTTAGGGTTCTCATAGACCAGGGAAGCTCAGTCGACGTAATGTTTTTGGATAACATTCAGCAAGTTGCAGTTGTCACCTGACCAGTTGAGGCCATACGACGGTTGTTTGTTTGGTTTCGCTAAAGATCAGGTGGAAGTAAGAGGACATGTGGAGTTGAGGACGACCTTCTCAGATGGCACCTCATCTCGAACAACCAGTGTCAGGTATCTGGTTGTTAATGTTGTTTTGACTTACAATATGCTTTTGGGCAGACCTTCCTTAAACAGGTTAGGTGCGGTGGCCTCCACAAGGCACATGAAGATGAAGCTACCCTCCCTCGAGGGAGGGGTAATCGTCATCAAGTCTGACCAAAAGGAGACGAGGAAATGCTATGAGAACAACCTGAAAAACAAAAGAGGAGTATGTGTGGTCGCCATCCAAGCATAGGGACTTGATGGGGCAACCTGTGTAGAAGTCGCCAGAGGCGGCCTGAACCTGCTGGTGAGGTTCAGGAGAAGGAGATTAAAAGGAAGAAGTTCAAGCTCAGCACATCACTGGGCCAGGAGATGCAAGATCATATCGTCGAGGTGATACCAAAGCATTTGAACGCTTTTGCATGGACTGCCTTAGACATGCCCGACATAGACCCCGACTTCTTGTGCCATAGGCTCACCATGGACGAGAAGGTTAGGCCCGTGATACAGAGGAGAAGGAAGTTCAATGATGAGAGACACCTGGTCATCAAGGAAGAGACTCAGAAACTTCTGAGTGCTAGCCACATAAGGGAGATCCAGTACCCTAAGTGGTTAGCGAATGTTGTGTTGGTCAAGAAGGCCAATGGGAAGTGGAGAATGTGTGTTGATTTCACGGATCTGAACAAGGCCTGTCCTAAGGATTCATATTCGCTGCTTAGCACTGACGCCTTGGTGGATAGCGCTTCAGGTTGCTAACTTCTAAGTTTTCTAGACACATTCTCGGGATACAACCAGATTCGCATGCATCCCTGTGATGAGAGCAAAACCGCGTTCATGACAGAGCTCTTCAGTTACTGTTACAAGGTCATGCCCTTTGGGTTGAAGAACGCTGGCGCGACCTACCAGAGGTTGATGGATAGAATTCTTTCCCCCTTTGATTGGGCGAAATGTGCAGGCATACGTGGACGACATCGTCGTCACCTCGATGGAGAGACCACCATGTCGCTGACTTGGAAGAGTTATTTACCACAATAGCTAAGTATGATATGAAGTTGAATCCAGAAAAATGTGTGTTCGGGGTAGAGGCAGGGAAGTTCTTAGGATTCTTGCTCACTAAACGGGGGATAGAAGCAAACCCCGATAAATGCGCATCAATCATAGGAATGAGGAGCCCTGCCATTGTTAAGGAAGTACAACAGTTGACTGGGCGAATGACCACCCTATCTTGGTTCTTATCAGCAGGAGGAGATAAGGGGTATACTTATTTCCAGTGTTTGAAGAAGAACAGCCGCTTCGTGTGGACTAGCAAGTGTGAAGAGGCATTTCTCAAGCTGAAGGAGTACTTGGCTAGCCCGCCTGTCCTTTGTAAGCCGCTGCCAGCTACTCCCCTTCGTCTCTACTTTGCAGTTATAGAACGAGCGATCTGCTCGGTCATCGTGCAAGAACAAGATCAGGTTCAGAAGCCCACATACTTCGTGAGCAAGGGGTTGTAGAGGCCCGAGGTACGCTATCAAGCCATCGAAAAGGTAGCTCTGGCAGTCGTATTCGCAGCTCGACAACTTCCCAACTATTTCCAAAGCTTCACAGTGATTGTTATGACAGAACTTCCAATTCGTAAGGTCCTTCAGAAACCTAACGTAGCAGGTCGGATGGTACGCTGGGCAGTCGAGTTGTCTGAGTTTGACGTACAGTATGAACCCAGAGGGCCTATTAAGAGCCAGGTTTATGCTGACGTTGTGGTGGAGCTCTCCTTAGAAGCCAGTCAGGTAGATGGTGGAGATTTCCAGTGGGTTCTCTCCGTGGATGGATTTTCTAACCAGCAAGGTAGCGAAGCAGGTATAATTCTGGAGGGACCAAATGGACTGTTGATCGAGCAGGCCCTTATATTCGCTTTCAAAGCTCACAACAACCAGGCTGAGTACGAAACGCTGGTAGTTGGGATGTTGTTGGCCAAGGAGTTGGGCGCTCGAAGTCTGCTGGTAAAAAATGATTCGCTACTGGTGACCGGGCAAGTCACGGGTGAGTACCAGGCCAAAGATCTGAAAATGGCTTCGTACTTAAGGTATGTCACACTCTTAAGGGAGGCTTTTCCCATGTTTGAATTAGTGCATGTCCCGAAGGAACAAAATGCTCGAGCAAACCTGCTGGAAAAACTCGAAGGCTTAGGCAAGGGAGGTCGGCAGAGGTCAGTTTTACAAGAGACTCTAAAGTCACCCAGGACCACCGCAGGTTGTGCGGGAGAGGTCCAACACGTTGAGACTTTCGAGGTCGGAATGGAAAGAAGAAGAGGGCATCGATCGTTGACACAAGAAATGGTGAAGGTGCCTAAGGCTTGTCGGGAGAGGAATCACTAGACATTTGTCAGGTCGACGTGGGCGAAACTTGGATAACACCATATCAACATTATCTTGCTGATGGCATGCTCCCGGCAGAGCTTATGGAGGCTAAGATGATCAAGAAGAACTCAGGCAGGTATACTCTGGTAGATGGAAAACTATTCAGACATGGCTACACTCATCCTATCCTCACCTGCGTAAGTGGGGACCAGTGTACACGTATCATGGCAGAGCTCCATAAAGGCATCTGTGGAAGTCACGTCGGGGGGCGAGCTCTCTCCTTGAAGGTCGTTCGAGTGGGGTAATACTGGCCAACCATGAGGGAAGACTGCATGAGGTATGCACAACAAGACGAGCAGTGTCAGAAGCACGCTAATTGGCATCATGCACCCCCAGGGGAGTTGCGATCCATACATAGCCCCTAGCCTTTCCACACTTGGGGAATAAACATCTTAGGTCCATTCCCACTAGCGATTCATCAAATGAAGTACCTAATGGTGTCAGTTGAGTACTTCACCAAGTGGATAGAAGCCGAACCAGTTGCGTAGATAAACTGCCCACAGGGTTCAACACTTTGTGTGGAAAAACATTGTTTGTTGTTTTGGGATCCCAAAACGACACCCAATTCGCAAGCCAACAGTTGTGCAACTGTGCACGGAGCTCGACATCAAGCAAGTGTTTGCCTCGGTAGAGCATCCTCAAATGAACGAATAGGTCGAGTCCGCCAATAGAGTCTTGCTCAGAAGCTTGAAGAGGAGGTTGAAGAAAGCTAAGGGGACCTGGGCAGAAGAGGTGCCTCAAATTCTTTGGGCCTACCACACCACTCCACAATCCACCACGAAGGAAACGCTCTTTAGTTTGGTGTATGGGTCAGACGCCATTATCATTGTATGTGAACTTAGACTTACTCGACGAGGTGCGAGAGCAGACGCGAGTCAAAGCTGAAGCTCTAAAGAGAAGGGTGGAACGAAAACAAAGGTTCAAATAGAGACCTCAACAGTTCCAAATTGTCGACCTGGTGATGCGAAAGGCTCACCCTTACTAGTTGGAGAATAAGTTGTCTCCTAAGTGGATCGGCCCATTCCGCGTGGTAGAGGCACTCAGAAACAGAGCTTATAGGCTCGAGACTTTGGAGGGTGGAGCTATACCCTGAACGTGGAATGATGTCAAACTCAAGTTTTATTTCAGTTAATATATTTTGTCGATCTTTATGAACAATTTGAATAATTAAGGGGACACTCTTTTTTCCTTACGAGGGTTCTTAGAAGATGGTTTTCCAGAATACTCTGTTAACACACGATAGGGCGACTTGACCGATAAGTTATCCCAGTAAGTGCAATGTGTCTATGATTGACAATTAAACAAGGTCGTTTATTCCTCTAGTAAGATTCTGGGGCGTAGGTGACTTGACGACCATGCTATTCAGATGGGGAAACCTTTTCTCAGTAAGATTCTGAGTCTAGGCACCCTAAATGGACTTGAGATTATTTATTCGAGGGCATGTACGCTAACCTACCTCGATGTTGAGGAGTAGACTTGGTGTGTAAGCCAATACTTAAGTCAGATACTCCGAGTAATAAAAGTTATTTAAGAGCAGACTTGGTGTGCAAGCCAACACCCAAGTCAGATGCTCCAACCGGAAGGCATTAAGATTCTGAGTCCAGGTATCCTAAGATACACCATGAGGTAGTACGCTCTCTCCTCAGTAAGATTTTGAGTCCAAGAGGTACTTAATCGCGATTAATAGCAACTAAAAGCGTGCGACTAAAGGTATAGAAAGCAACCTACCCTGGCTTTGGTGAAACCATCCAAACTCGGACGCTCTGTAGAAAAGAACCAATATTAACCTTGTAGGGTAGCAATGTATCGCGAAGGTGTTAAGAGTAGACTTGATGATGTAAACCAACACATAAGTCAGATACTTCAGGCGATAAAGTTCTCGAAGAGTAGATCAGTGTGTAAGCCAACACACAAGTCGAATACTCCAAAGCTAATGGATTCATTTAAGAGCAGACCTGGTGTTTGAGCTAACACCCAAGTCAGATGCTCTAAACAAAGTAAAAAGGTTCAAGAGTTGACTTTGTGTATAAAGCTAACACATGGGTCAAAGGCTCTAAACAAGGGTAGTTGTTTAAGAGTAGACTTGGTGTGGGGATTGGCACTCAAGTCAGATACTCAGATCATCCCCAACGATGGGGAAAGGTGTGTGCGGAAAATAGATAGCCCTTTCAAGCATACAAGTTCTGTACGACAAGATCAAAAACGCCAAGTCCTTATTATGTGACCAATCAACATGTTAACAAGCGAGACACTCTGTAGACAAAGGGTATGACTCATACACAAGTTATTTCTATAGGAGCATTGTGATTTCCCTTTTTGGTCTGGCACATTACATTGTTAAAGTAGTTAGTTATGTTATCGTTGGATGATAAGGCTATGCTACTCAAGGCATGCAATATACTAGTCGAAGTGTGCCAAAAGTTAAACAAGTTGGATAAATGAGTTAAGGCACTAATACACACAAGAGTTTATAAAGTTAAGATCGTTCAAAGGGTTACACAAGGTAGCTGATTACAAAAGGATGCTACTCATCCACAAGACGCCCATCTACCATTGTTTTGCCCAAACCATGTTGGGAGAAATCCATCTCTGGGTAGATTCATGAGGCTTGTGTGACGGTGTCTTCAAAGCCCGCCATGTATGAGTTAGCAACATCGTCAGTGAGAGCTTCCCTCTCTTGCACATGCTCCTCACCCTTTCAGATCAACTCTTCATCCTTCTTGATCAGCTCCCCCTTCAGTCTCTCCACTTCAGCTTGGAGCTCCGCGTTCTTGTTGGATAATTTTAGGGCTTCCTTGGATTTCTCAGTCAGGAGAGCCCTAGCCTCTTCTTGTGTTCACTGGAGCTCTTCGTGGAGTCTGGTTGTTTCTTGCTTGAGACCCTCCACCTGCTATGAGAGCTTGGCAACCTTGTGAGATTCCTCTTTAGCGGAGCCTTTCCACCCCCGCAGCTTGAAAATGGCCAAGCAGTTAGCAGCCAATGCCTGCCCCAGTTGCCTCACAACCTGCTCCACTAGCTAGTCCTCCTCCAGGTTCTCCAGTCTTTCCTTGGCCTTGGCGGATAGGAGGGTCTTCTCGAGGAAGAAAGGGGCATCCAAGCTAGGATCCCACATTCCTTCCTCTAGGGCGCTTGTAGCCTCATCCTCCTGCACCACCACCATGTCACGAGAGGGAGGTGGGCTTGGCAGAGTGGCTTGTGGAGAAGGAGCACACCCATCTGAGACAGAATGCTCAGAGGGCTCGGTGGCAACCCTGCGCCTCCTTTTGAAGCCCAGCCCGGAATAAGTCTCCTCATCGTCAGTAGGAGCAGGGACAACCTCAGCAACAACCTTAAGCTTCAGGTCCTCGGCAGGGCAAGCTTGGGCAGTTTCCTTCATCTTTTTGGCCTTGGATGCCAAGTCCTTCTTGTTGAGTCTACCCAACATGTTGTTTGCAAAAAAAAAGGTAGATCAGCAAGAAAACACACAAGTTAACATCAGTAAGAGCAAGAGAACGAAGGATACCAATATATGCTTTAAGTCCCACTAGGGAGAACTCTTGGCTTATGAGGGTGGCTATGTCAAAAACCACCTTCAAGCATCTGGCACCTTGGAACCTCGATTTCTCAATCCAGTACAAGGGGAACCCATCTAGAAGAGTTGGGTCCCTCTTATTGTAGCGAATTTTCAGGAATTTGCCTTTGAAACCCTTGTAAGATTGCTGGAAGAGTGACAACTAGGCTCTCCCAGCCACGCCATTGAAGGACACCCACAGTTGGCGATCCAGGCGTTTGGCCTCAAAGAAATGCAAAAAGATCTCTACTGATGGTAGATGGTCGAAGTGGGTGCAAAGAATGGAAAAAACCCCGAACAAACACCTAGCTATTTGGATGTAGCTAGGTTGGGGCAACGTTGATTTTGGTAAGAAGCTTTTTTTCAAAATTGTACAAGGGTAAGTGAAGGAGAACTTTCTTAAAGACGGTGGTGTAAAAATAGAAAAATGGACCATCAGGGTCCGAGGACTCATCGCAACAGATTGGCTCGTCCTCCCTACATGGCACTAACTTAAGTCCTCTATCGTTCTCCCTACCAAAGATACACTTTTTGGGACGTTCGCTTTTCATATAAAGAACTATTTGCTCATGAGAGGTGTATATAGAGGTTTCTCCTAAAAGATTATCAGAAGCCCAGGGGTACAGGGTTCGATGATCCATCACTTAGAGTATCTAAAACAAGAAAAACAAACAAGCAAAACACAAGCACACATTTAGGTAGTTAAAGCAACACGCATTCCAGATTCAAGAAAGACGACGAAGCTAAACAAAGATAGCAATATGAATTGAAAGAATACAAAACAATCCCAAAACAGATGATATGATCATGATGAAAGTGTTAAATAATACCAGTACGTAGTCATGAGTCAGAGGGGATACCTTGGTTCGAAGAGCAAGTCGAGGCAAGGAGGTTGCCCAGGTTGAGGAAGGAGGTGCAGAGAGTTTGAGTGAAGGCACGAAAGCTTTTTGAAAGGGAGATGGAACAGTGAGAAACGACTAAGTTTTTCGAACGTTATAAAAGCACAGTGTTGGGAAGAGCAAACGATAATGCTTTTTTTAACCATTGACAAAGGTCACGTGTGCACTCATGATGGAGTGTGGTGACTCAGAAATGCTTTGTGCGTCGCGCCACCCGCGCCACTACCCACAAGACACGTATGTCGCCAAGGGCGAGCAAATAGCCTCTTCGCTGAAGCAAGCTCAACTCGAGCCTGAGGGGCTTGTGTAGAGCACTCAGAGCCCAACGCTCGGAGGTCGGACATCAGCATTTACCGTAGGCAGTTCAACTCGGCTCTTGGGTTAAGTTGGTGGGCCATAAGATTGGACCCCACATGTATGTATTGGTTTCTTTTTCGTATAACCCCTTGTGCATAAGGCCTAAGCAGCAAGCGAGGGGTAATTATGGACCTTTTAAAACCTAAGTCCATGTGTGTTAAGGCACGTAGAGGTTAGGTTGCATGTGCTCAAAGTGTAGCGTAGCACCATGGTGAGGGTGGCTATGTAAAAAAGATTGGACCTCTGATGCTGGTACATGAGTTGGTACCCTGGTGGTTATTCTGTTATGATTTTATGCACTCCATACGGGATAGATTCTGTTCGGTTGCAACACCAAGAGAGTGTGCCCTTGAATAGAATATTTTTCTGTTGAGTATGCTTTCAGTTGAGATGATGTGATAGAAAGTTGTTAAAGGAGGTAGGTTGCAACCGTGGGTAAATGACTTAATAAAAGTTTTAACAATGGATAATGTAAAAATAAACCCTTCGTTAAAATCATTTTTTTTAGTGATATATGCACAACTATTAATATATTTATATGTCATAATATACTAAGTAAACTTTTAAAAAATATAATATGAAGTATGTATTTAGTAGCGGTTTAATTTTTATTGGTTGAGTCAGAATTTTTTCAATAAAAAATAAATAATATACATTACTAGAAAATCGTTAAATAGAAACTAATTTTAGAGACAAAAAATAATTAGTTTCTATTGATTAAATTAAATATTATTTTAGATACTAAAAATAGTATTGGTATCTAAATGAGTTTTTATTATTGATAAATAGTTTCTAAATTGATATCTAATTAACTACTTAGGTTTTAGTTACCACTTATTTAGATTCTAAAGTTGAGTTTTAAAACTTTGGTAATTAGATACCAATTTAAAAATTATTTATCAATAATAAAAATTAATTTAGATAGTATCTAATTTAGTCAATATAACAACTCATTCTTTTTTATCTCTAAAATTAATTTTTATTTAATGATTTTCTTGTAGTAATATTAAAACTAACGTACTTGAAATACTCTAACCATTCTTCAATAAAGAAACATAAATAAACATAACCTATGTAACTCTACATTTTACAATAAAGAAACATAACCTATGTAGCTCTAAATTGACTCAACAAGAAACCATGAAGTTGCACTTCCTAATTAATGGAGTGATGAATCCAATACAAACCTAATAATTAACCAATGTAGTGACGAATCATTACAAACCTAATTATAATGTTTAGTGAGACTACACTATTTGGTTAATGTTATCATTCTTTAAATATATTAAGAGAGTTTTATCTTTCTTTTCACTAATCATTCTCTCAGACTGATTTCCGACGGTCAGCAGAAACCTATTTCGCCATCCTGAAAAGATAGTCTTTCCTTCATCTCTTTTAAAAACCTTCAAATTGGAATTATTGGATTTTCGAATTGAAATTTATTACCAAGTATTAAAATTGCATATTGATTTAAAACTGAAATTTGAATTTGAATTTAAATTAATTTGCATGTATTATAGAAACATACATAGAATGCATTTCTCATTTTATATATTAAAATGAAATAATAAAAATACTTAATTGATTATAAAATTTAAATTAATAATTTTATAATTGAAAAGAAAAAGTAAAGTTTCTATTAAATTAATACTTAAACAGTAATATTCATAAAAAATTAGGATGGTGAGTTGTATATATGTAACAATAATTGTACTCCATTTAGACACTTAAAGTATTTAGATAAATATTGTTTATGAAGATTGGTATTTGATGTCATATGCGGCCATCCCATGAAAAGGCATAAATGCATTGATCCGATAAATCCATGATAGATAAGGTTAAAATATATACCCCTGATGAGTTATTTATTTCTTGCTGAGAAAAAAAAAAATATATCCAACCGAGCTTAATATATTATATAGTTTCTTTATTGCTTTTGGTATATTAAACAGAATTAGTTTTCTCAAACTAATTAACTTAATTCTTTAAACTTAAAAGAATATGATTCAGCCGTTTTTCGAGAATTTTCTTGAGTCTGAATTATTATGTTTTGGTCTGAATAATACTTCACACCACTACCATCTTGTAAAAAAATATATATTTTAAAAAATAGTTATTAAATAATTTTTTTATTATTAAAGTGTGAAACAAACTTTATTTTATCATAAAAAAACACCACTTGATTATTAGTAGGTAAAAAAATAGTATTTTATCTTTTATTTATGGTTTTACTTTTATCTTTTTATGTAGCCTTATTTTTTTTTTATCAGTAATAAATAATATACATAAAGAATTATTTAAGTAGTGATTCAACCCATATACAAAAGATTAAAATAATCATACAACATAACACCTTCTAGATAACTAACTACACACCTAATCTTACTAAAAACTGCAACCACAATCAAGTTAAAACGAGAAAAGGTAAGTTAGAGGAAGCAAACCTCCAGGCTCGAGCAAGCAACTAGAGTGTTTCTGGAAAATTAGCCAAAAGTTCGAACCCCGTTCCCAACATTCTCGGCGCTATTTAGACTACCCTAGCATTTAAAGCGCCTTAAAGCGCTTTTAATCATAAAACGTAACGCACTTAATTAATGCGTCTAATTAGAAAACGTAGCGCATTTAAGACGTTGAAACGCTTGGGAGCCTTTATAGTACCTTAAACGCTCGAAACAGAAACTGTATTAAATGACTTTAATTACCTGGTACCTGACTAAATGGTGTTTCTATTCTGACCTGGCTGTCGTACACGTGGAAGGCCTCACAGCGCCATGACCCCATCTGGGGACGTTTCTTCGTGTGAGTCCTCCTGCTCGGGAGTGCTACTGCGCAAGGGGTGACCTTTTGGGTGCCAACTCATGCCCCCAATCCTCTAGTCACTCACTTTGAGGGCGTATCTGCCTTCCTCTCGTACCCTGCACCTGGCTACCCTGGGCGTGACCCTCCTCTTGAGTCGTATCTGTCCCAAAGGCGTCTCTGGGGCAACAGGGGCACTTCACGAGTCAGGCTGCCCTGCACTGCTGCTACCACTATGGCCTTGAAGCCACCTTTCTCTTCTTTTTATCACAACCCCGGATTATCGGGACCTGAGGCCTTCCCACGGCGTCGCTCCCTCCATGGTCTTTCCTACCCATGGGTATCGAGGAACCGCACTGTGATTGCCTTGCCTTAGTGATATTTGATCTTGGCGACGCCCTGGTTGGGCGACGTCTTCACCTAGGCGACGCCTTGCCTCGGCGACGCTTCCTCTTGGCGACGCTGGCACTTGGCGTCTCTTCACCTAGGCGACGCCTTGTGTTGACTTTGACTTCAGGCGTTGACTTTGACCTTGACTTTGTCAACGCCCGGATACGGGACGGTACAACCAATAAGAATAAGAGAAACAAGTAGAGGAAATTTAGAGGTAATCCAAGACCAAACTTTCAATTGAGTCAAAGAAAGTATCTTAGAGTAATCTTACACTCCTCCTTTAAAAATAATTTTATTCATGTGACACCAAATCTCACTAACCACCGCAATCCAAATATTCCTCAGTCCTAAGTTGACCGACTCAAGTGTTTTACACAACCTGAACTGCAAAAAATGAGAATAAGAGTTAAGGGGGGCAGCCGACAAAATGTTTAACCATGCATATCAAAGATTCCACACCAACCAGGCTATTTTACAATAAAAAAAATAGATGATTTAACTCCTCTTTTAACCCGCAAAAGCAACAAAGAACACTTCCGACCGCAATCCCATGTCTAAATAAATTAACCTTAGTGACAATCTTATTTTCCAACACCTTCCAAGCGGTGACAAGAGTTGAAGGCAAAGCCTTAATATTTCAAAATGATTTAAACATCCTGGAACAATCCCCCTCAGAATCACCTTTTAGAATCACATAAGCCGATTTAACTGAGAACTCTTGGAACTTATCGTCTTTCCAAACCCACTTATCAACTTTTTCCAAGACATGGCACGAGTCATGCACTACCTCGAGAAGTTGTTTAACTTGATCTTTCTCTTAATCAAAAAGACTCCTTTTACACACCAAAAAACACTCTCAGACACTGTTTGCCCAAACCCCACAACGCTCCAACAACACATCTTTCTCAACACAAAGAAAAAAGAGCCTTGGAAACTTATTCTTCAAGATAACATTACCCACCCACCGGTCCTCCCAGAATTTGATAATCTTCCCATTACCAACTTCCTACTTAAAGCAGTCTTCGAAGTTATTTCCCCATTTCTCCAACTTCCAAATCTTCAAATCTTTCTACCAAAGGGAAACATTATTGATTGGCCTGTCCTCTTTCAACTTTCTCCAGCCTCCATATTTAGACTCTAAAACCTCCTTCAACAAACCTCCCTCATTAGACCTCAACCGCCAAATCCATTTACCTAACAAATTCGAGTTAAAACCTTAATATTTTACTACTCCAAGCCCGCCGCCTTCCCGAGACTTGCAAACCTTTTCCCATGAAGTCCTAACAATCTTCCTCCCTTCAAATCCCCACCCCCAAAGGAAGTTTACTTGAATACTCACAATCATTTTCAGCACAACTGCAGGCAACATAAATATTGACTTATAAAACAACGAGATAGACGAAAGAACTGACTTGATGAGACAAATCCTTCCATCCATAGATATATTTCTATCTTTTCATGTTTCAATATGGATTTAATTCTATCAACCACGTCATCCCAAAACGCTTCCCTATTGTGATACCTCCAACGATAATTTTCATATATTTTTAAAAGGAACTTTCATTACATCACAGTTAAGAAAGAAAGAGTGTAGCCTTTTAAGAAAGAAAGAGTGTAGCCTTTTGTCTTTTGTTTTGGTGGTTTTTTCCAAACATTATATTTAGAATTCATTTTGTATATGGGTTGATATAACTTAAATAATCCATTTAATTTTACAAAAAGAATTATCATATGACGAATGTTGTGAGTTGGAGTGAAAAATACTTCTAGTGTTTAGTCGCATAAATAAGATTATGCATGTTCTCTGAATGAAAGTAAGGATATATCTTCTGACGTTGGGAATTTGGTGGAAGAACACTTAATTTTGCTATTCATTGGACATCAATCTTGATCACTTCAACCCTAAGTATGGGATGCGGCTATTCGTATCCACCACGAGTCACCTCTACACCTTCATGCTCTTCCCACGTTCTCTGTTCCCATCCATAGTTGACATTCCTTTAAGCACCTCAAAGGACACAATCCCCTCATCTTTCGGCACCGTTTGGCTTATCTTTATGCCCTAATAGATTCTCTGTCCATTCTCACACAACTAGCCCTATATGCTGCTTAGCAACTAACACACCACAAAAGTCCCTATCAAATCAATGGTATTCCGATACCAAACAATGCACAGTAACCCTTAATGTGAATAACCTTTTTCATCTCCTTTCCCTACTCCACCATATATAAATACTCAAGCCCTTCAACCCTAAATGACATCACAAACTATACACCAATCCAACTTTCTCTGCTATTTCTTTTCTCTCACATATATCTCACTACAAGGTTCCAATAACTTCACCACCTTATATATCTGCCTCAAACCATATATTGTATATTATATAAATATATAGATGGATCGTGTAGCAAAATTGGCATCACAGAAGGCGGTGGTGATCTTCAGCAAGAGTTCATGTGGGATGTGCCACGCAATAAAGCGACTTTTCTACGAGCTTGGGGTGGCTCCTGCAATATACGAGGTGGACGAGGTTTCAAGAGGGAAGGAAATAGAGTGGTGTCTGATGAAACTAGGGTGCAACCCTTCTGTGCCTGCAGTGTTCATTGGAGGCAAGTTTGTGGGTGCTGCTAACACAGTGATGACCCTTCACCTCAATGGCTCACTAAAGAAAATGCTGAGAGATGCTGGAGCACTGTGGCTTTAGAAAAAGTAACTGCACATCATATCATATCATATCATATCATATACCTCTTACATGGATGCATGCATGCATGCAAAGCAAGCATCAACAGCAAAAGCATGCGTTATCAGAATCTGATTTAGATGCATGAGTTATAATATACCATATCGTGGTACCTTTTGGGGTGGCAAAGATATTTGCATGTCCTTCTTTTGTTATCCTGGAGAAAATATAAAGGTATTAAGTACTAAAGATTGTGCTTAAATCACTTTCTTTTTTCTCATACACACTGCTGCTTTTAGAATATACCTACTTAACCGGATAATTCTTCTACTGATTATTTTAGTCGTGCCATAAATTAATTGATATTTGGTCATGTCATTTCCTCTGTGACTGAAAGAGCTAGGGTCAAATTTTAACCTAGCAAGTGCATGCGAATCTTACTCTGTTTTGAGATAAAGCTAATCGCAAAATTATTTATGCAAAGGAGTCGGATTTTAATATATTATGAAGTAAAAAAAATACTTTTCTAATTAATTAAAAAACTAATTTAAATTAATTTAAAAAATAAATACAGTAAAGTTCGACTATTTTGTAATCCGTGGTCTATATTCGAGGGAATTAGTTAATATAAAATGCAAACCTTGTAAATACTAAGAAATTGTAGAAAGTTACAATCTAGGGTTGTGTAAAGAATCTATTTTCTATATTTGTTAAAAACAATATATAAACTTTAATTAATTTTTAAAAAGCATACATTGTACCACTTGCAATAGATGCTCTAAACCAGTTTTCTGATATAATTAATGGTAACTTTTTTTATTGATTAACCGTGTAAAATTATTTACATTATTTTGTGTTGAACATATATGACTGGTTATAAAACTTGAAACTAATAAGTTTGTACACTGGTTTAAAAGAGTTATTAACGGAGTTTCGATTGAATCGATATGAAGACCGATTTGTAATTTGTGTTCTCAGTAAAGACAGTGAAATATATTTAATTTTAAAATTGAAAAAAAAAATAGTAAACATGGATTGTTTTTATTTTAACTAATACAAGTAAAAGAGAGATGATATGTTGGTAATTGATCATGTGAAAGATTGATCACTAGGTTGTTTACGGGTCATCCAGGTACTTTTCTAATAAGGTTAAGGATGAATCTTGTTGATGGAGAGATGTAAGGAGTGTGTGTAAGGATCTAGTGTATGCTAATTGGTTCCAAAAATCACTAGGTTGTTTATGGGTAAGCACTTACGATGAAAGTGAGCTCGATGAGCAATGAAGGGAAGAGAGGCTACAATAAAAACTTGTATTTCACATGAATAATTACCCATGGACTTTTTTTGGTATGTAAATAGTTTTTTATCTACTTAAGATTTCATAGGTAATGTTATTAAACATAAAAAAGAGAAAGCTAAAATGGGACACTTTACGTACGAAAGTTAGGTGGTAGAAAACTTTTTAATGTATTTTAAAG
The DNA here is from genome assembly GCF_000499845.2 of Phaseolus vulgaris. Taxonomy (NCBI): domain Eukaryota; kingdom Viridiplantae; phylum Streptophyta; class Magnoliopsida; order Fabales; family Fabaceae; genus Phaseolus; species Phaseolus vulgaris. The sequence continues at coordinate 24,488,755 of NC_023757.2, forward strand.
TATTTTAAAAAAATTATGTTGTTTCCTCATCAGGAACATTAATTCCTCCACCTCACCTCTGAAACACTTTCACTCTCTCACTGAGACACTCTTGCTTCCTAGAATGAAACACTCATGGTTTCCTAAACTGAAACACTGGAGGTTTTCTTAGAAAATGTCAATGGAGGTTCTCAAATACAAATTCAAACCATGAGAATGTGAGAAATCGAAAATGTAACACCTTCAAAGCTCTAAAACGCCCAAAGAATGAAACTTTGAAGTTTCCATTTATTTTTGTGTTCTCAATCTCTGTTTCGTTCCAAAATTTCAACCCAAATCTGTGTCTTCCCAAATGTACACTGAAATTCCCAATTTTTCAATTTGTGAAACCAAAAGCCCTAATCTAGAGTTCGTGATTGTAAACCTAAATCTTGAATGGTGACTTCGAAAATCTAGTGAAAACCCAATGGAAAGCGTCGTGGTGGTGGCCTGAAGCATAGGCGATTCAAGGGAGATTTACGGAGGCTTCATTCATCCAGTACTGAGAAAAGTATTGAATTTTTTTCTTTCATTTATTGTACGATAATATTCAGTTGGTTTATGTTACATTTTGAAGTGAGTTTAGAGTAGGTGAGTAGTGCGGTGACTCACCGCTTCCACCGTTTAGCAGCTATAAATAATATACCTAATGTAATGGAAGAAATATAATAAGCAATAATACAAATATTCCCTTAGCACTACTTCCTTCTCTATTCATTATTATGTTCTTTTCTTTGTTTGGAATTCCCAATTGGGTTTCCTTCCTTCAGCTTTATCTTCGGTTCAATTGGGAACCCTAGATCACATTTTTCTTCTATCAATTTATGGTATTTTACAATACTTTAAATGTATTGATATTGATAACCTATTGTGATCTCATAGTGTTTGTTTCATATGGAACCTTGAAGTGGAGAATCTAGTATTCTGTTTTATATCGTGCAGGATCAAAATTTGAATGAGTCTTCTTTTCCAAAAGCTTATTTGGTGGACAACATTCGTACTGGCTCCTTCATATTTGGCTATTCAGCTGCACTAGTTTACGGTAAGGAAGGGTATGACATGATGTAGAAGAGCAATGTATGGGCATGGAATTTTGTAGCAATATATTTCTTAATATATTACACATTCTTTCAAGTCTAACAAAGTTGCTCTAACAAATGTAAGCGGCTAGCCTTTTGTACTTTTAAGACTAAACATTTATCTTAAAATTAGGTGTTATAAAATGATTTGGATTGGAAGTGACATTAGTAAGAATACTATATTCTAGATAAATAGTCCTTTCTTATTGTCCATGATAAAGTGTTTTAGATATTGGGGATAAATATTTTATGTTGACACAGATGTCTGAGATAAAGATAGTAGATGTCTGAGATAAAGATAGTTGAATTTCTTGATGTTTACTTATCGAAAGTTGGGTTACAAAGTTTGGAAGCTTCAGTATGGAAGTAATAGACCAGTCTTTGACTATCTGGAGTTACTAACGGTGAAAATAATTTGTTTGCATCGTTATAATCTTTTAGTTACATACCACTATAATATAATATAATATTTCACTTTTTTTTTATCAGCAATGAATAAATAAAATTAAAGGGGATACTTCAGGGGTATCCCAACCCATATACAGTAACCACCAGTGGACTTCCTATGTCATCCACAAAAGAAACCCTCCTTTATGGTTGGACCAGAACAACCTTAAAGTGAGAAAAAATACCCAAAAAACCAAACAGGTTACCTCAAAGCAACATTCAACTTTACCGAAACACCCAGAACCGAGGCCACCTACATTCACCTCGCCACGCGACGAGTTGCCCATGCACGGAATAACTCGCCATGTAACTTGAACTTTCTCACCTAAAACTCCAAAAGCTTCAAATAAGCGTTCTGGGGAACCCGGCGATGTGTCTACCTCGGCGATTTCCAGTATCTGATCTTTTGTTCTTCGAATACGGCAATGATGCACAACTTCGGTGACCACCAACTACACACATATGGAGAACGCCGCTTCCTAGACCGACGATCATGTTGACCTTTGCGCTTCGATGACCACCGACTACGCACGCATGGAGATAGCCGTTTCATTGACCGGCGATCATGTTGACCTAACTTCGACGACCACCAACTACACACGCATGGAGATCGCTGTTTCATCGACCGGCGATTATGTTGACCTTGTATAACTTCGGCGACCACCGACTACACACATATGGAGAACGCCGCTTCGTCGACCGGCGATCATGTTGACCTTTGCATATATGGGGAACGCCGCTTCATCGACCGACGATCATGTTGACTTGAACTAGATCTCATTCTTGTGATTTTTACTTTATTTATTGGTTTGTTATATTCCCTACAGATAGTATCTGATGTTTAGCTAATCCAGTGTCTTCTTTCTCGTCCAAATTTTAGGTAGTCATCTTGTTCCCTAAATATTGCAAATATTGATTTATTTGGGGTTAGATGTTGCTTTAGATTTTATTCCTTTTAGTGTACTTGTTTATTTTGGTCTTAGAGGTCAAAGTCACTCTACAAATAATGGCTTTTGTACATAGTTTGCTTTGTCCCATAACCCTACTCTGGTACTATATAGTCTCTTCACATTGACATGAACCAAAAATGTTTTTCTCTTTAACATCCTGCTGTCAGCACAATTATAATTTGAGACCCTCTGTTTGACAAAATATTGTGCTACTTCAACATCACCCAAAATAATCCTTGGGACACTTGCATTAGAAATCAGATATCTGTTATTAACAATATATTTTCCTTTGCTGATGCAGGCCTTATCTCTTTTCACCATTCAGATTCTCGAGCTTAGTGGGGCTCTAGTTTTGTTGAAGTACACAACTAAGCCACAATACAGTTTTCAAATTTCTTTAAATAGAACAACTTATTGAGCTAGAGGAAATGCTTTTTGTCATTAGCTCTGGGATTTGGGTTTCTTGCTCTTCTGATTTTCTTAACATCTCTACTTGCTTACTTATTACATGGCTCCAAGGTTGGTGATTACATTTTTTCCCAATTGTATCATTTCATTTATGTAGAAAAACAATAGAAACTATATGTCTTGCACATTTGTCATAATTCTCCTTGCATTGTCTTTACGGCTTGCATAGGTCTCATAGTAGAATAATAAGTTGCATTGTTTCACTAATTCGGGTTTTAAGGTTTTATGGAATGAGTAGTTTATGCAAATAAATAATTTCTAAGAGTAAGTTATAGGTCTTTGGAATGACATGTGTCTTTTCTTTTTTTCTGTCTTGAATATTTAGGAACTTTTAATGTCTACCCTCTGTTGTAATTTGGTAATACTAGTGCAGAACATTAAAAGGATCTATTGAGAGATATGGTCATCAAATATGGAATCATTAAAAGGATCTTGCAATCTTTTATGTTTTTCACCTTGTTATGTATTTGTTTCCACTTATTGAATTGGATTGGACTACAAACTATGGTTCTAGTTGACTTGATGCCACTAAAGAGTTTCATAAGTTCGTGAATTAGAATAGATGAATCATCAAGTAACCTATTTTATGTAGATAAATTCTCAAACACCTAAAGCACTTGATTTATGTTCTACCTGTGCACTCCTAGTTAAGCATCCATCAATTACAGGTAAACTAAGTAAACTAAGTGACACGCCACTTAGTTCCAAAACAATAGAGCTTTTTAAGGAGCCTCCTCTTCCTTTACTACCCCCAAAAACCAGCTATTACCAACTGGCTACCAGCACCCTAAATAAAGTCCATACAAAGCTACTAGCATTTTGCACCACCAAATCACTACAATAATATTTTCAGCACATGGTTAGCACTGAAAAATAAGAAAACCTTCCTTTCCCATTTCAGCAGATTTGGACCTAAAGGGTGTACTACTTTTCATGAACCTAAGGGTGAACCTGCTACTGCTGCCACTCTAGCATCTGAGACTCTTCACTTCCTTGAAACTCTTCTCCCTTCACTTCCTTATATCTTCTAACAACATGACAAAGTTGTTCCTGTGCTTCCAGCTTTTGTACAAGCTTCACCAACACTTGAAAAAACCAATACCAATGTTCCTTCTATCTACTTCCTTTCCTATTACTTCTACCAATCAGACACACCAAGGCTGGATAGCTCTAAAGGACTTGAATCATTTACACAACACTAGCACACCCTTGCATATGAAGAGAAAATCTTAAAAGAAAAACAACCCCCTCCAGCACCTACTTCTCTGACCTGTCCATGCATGATCACATCTGACAGAGATACTGACTTGCTTTTTCCTTCCTTGACCAAAAAATGAGTACTAAGATTCATATACTCATTCATACTAGTCTTCCAACAACAACTCAAACCCTTGTCACAGATTTTGCTCCAACCAAAGAGTAGACCTCATAATAAACCACTTCACCAATCTAGCTCCCACTCCTCATCAAATCTGAGGAGAACTTGGTCTGCATACTGCGGAATCTACTAGGATGTGTAGAAATTTAAGCTCAAGCTAAACCAAAAGAACGTCAAAGAAAAACCTTGTCTTTCAACAAGGAACCAATCTCAAAGAGACACTTTTAGACTTACATAAGCCTGCTGCCAATTCTTAAAAAACCGTAGGGTTATTGCCCCTGATTCTTCTTAGATTACTCTAAGTTAGAACGTCATTCCAGTACAGAGCACGAAAATTATACCACCTAGATACCACCTTATACAATGCTTATTATGCATGCCTTCAATGTGGTTCTATTATACCTTCTAAATGGTTTGGCTAGCAGCACATCAACCTCTAACCACACCTTTTCCACCCTTGGCAGCAAACAACCAAAAAAAAAACCCAACTTATACTGCAGTTAAGCATAAGGCTCTGTGACCGAAATCAAATATTCCAGCAAACCCTTCCACTTCTGTAGGTTGTCTTGGAAACACCTACTAACAACCAATTACTTATAGCTTCTAATACAGATTAAGGGGTTCAAAACCCAATCTACAAAGGAATAGCTGAAAGAGCGACCCCTATGCTTTAACCACAACCATAACTTGAGTTGGACCATCTGGAAAATCTCTTCCACATCTACTACCCATTGCTTGAATACAATAGAATTCATTTGCTCCCAAATACACCTCACTGTAGTTGCCCACACTCCTTTCCACAAAAGATTTTGCTTGCGGCTGACTTGGGGCAGGTAGAAGTTCTCAAAGTGAATTAGAAGATCATTGTGTTGTACAAACGACATACGAATCCATTTAAAGCACAACAACCAAACTTTCTGAGCAAAATTACGTTCTAGGAAAATGTGTTGACATTATTCATTCTTAGAATTTAAGCCTGAGGCTAGCTCAAAGCCTCTTAGAATAGCCTTCATAGTTACCACATTACTGTGAGACTCCTCACATAAAAATATAGTGTCATCTGCGAATTGCATGATTAGCCACTGCAGTTTGTTTCTTGCATCTCCATCTTGTCAAATTTCCCTACATCAAGTCCTCAAAGACGGCTTCAACTTATATTATAAGAATTTATTCAATATTATTGTTTTGTTCTTCGTAGGAGTAGTTTCATATTAATAACTATTAAAAATTATTAATGTTAATCTACTTGTGTGTAGTTAAGAAAAGAAGATATTGAAGTTGGATTGTAGTTGAGAAAAGAAGATATTGAAGTTGGATTGTAGTTGAGAAAAGAAGATATTGAAGTTGGACTATAGTTGAGAAAAGAAGATATTGAAGTTGGACTTTTGGTGAAGATGAAAGTTGGGCCTAGAAAAGCATGTGAGTATGTTTATATTACAATTTATTTATGTTCATAGTAGTGATTAGGCTAAGAGTTAGGTACTGCTAGTTAGATTACAAATTAATTTATTTATGAACTAAGTTTATTTTGTAGCGAAGTTCATTTCATTTTCTTTTATTTTTTTCTATACATAGAGAAGTGTTTCTGAGAGAATCTCATCCTTCTTTGGGGTCTGAAGTCACAAGTTTTATGTTTGATGTTTGTAGTTGTGTGATCAACTTCATCAGCTAATAACAAACAAGGCTGGATATAGTAAAGATTCATAAACTGTAACATTAGGTAAGTGGATGAAAATGAAATTGTAACATTAGGTTTGTAACATTGGATATATGTTAATGAAGGCAATGATGTTAAAGAAAATGATCCCTTTCAGCCAAATCATTTTAGCTTTATGTGATTTAAATATTCTTATGATATGTAAGAGTAGAAAGTAAAATTTACATCAGACAATCATGGGCCCTTGACTTATTGTTTGTAAACATTTGAAAGCAAGAAAACCAAATGGGTCAATCCTAGTTTTGCTCTCAAATTTTCAGTCACCTCATGCACAACAACCTTCTAAAAATAAGGAAATTCTAAACTCCATCTTTGTGATTTTATTTTGTAAATTTTGAATATATCCTATTTTTTCCTAGAATATTCTTATGGCTTTTTAAAAATTTAGAATCCAAAAATGAATTTCTTAGATACAAAATTTTTTAATAATCACTTAAAACGAATTTTGTAAAGATATAAATCAAACAAATTTTTTATTTTTTGGTATAAAATTCCTATACAGATTTGCTATAAAATCATTATAAGCATATATACATGTTTTGAAGAAGAAAAAAACTAAGCTAATTATATTCAAATGGATGATAATTATGTGATTTTGAATTGAGTTTGGAGATGTTGGGTCTGCTATAATTGTTACTTAAATATGTAAAATAATATTATTGATGTTATTAATGCATTGGTTTTACCACCTAAAACATTTTAGAGGACATGTTTCAAATGCATTTACATGTTTTTTTTTTGTCTTTTTTTTTATATATTGGGTCACTTCTTTTATATATATATATATATATATATATATATATATATATATTTTAGCCTCTGGAGTCAAAATTGGTCATGTGCTCACATTCTAACTACCTTAAACCAATAAATAATGTTATTACATAATAGTCACGCACCCTTTTGCCTTTGGCTGCTTAATTTCATTCATTATTTGGTTTAGAACACAAGTGAAACCAAATTATCATATTTGCTTTAGAATGCAGTTTTGAAACATAAGAATGAAATTATTATTTTGGTATACTTTTAAGGGGGTTTGTAATTATAACCAAGGGAAACAAAATTCTTTTAAGAGGAATTCTAAAATGTAAAATTCTCTAAACCAACAAAACAGAACGTAGCAATCAAGTATCATCACAATTTAGAACCATTTTAATGATTCTTTATTTACATTTTCTGTAAACAATAATAACTTGTGGTTTACAACAAGAATGTACATCAAATTGTAATAAAACCACAAAGGTGTCATTTAAAATAAAAATATTCAAATTTATTTCTTCTTTCAATTTTAGATGTCCTCTGGAATTGATTCACACATAATTAAGAGGAAATAAGGAAAGTTCTTATAATTAATTTACTATACATTATAATTTGACAATTGATTGATAAAGAGATTTTCCTTTTTTCTATTTTGTGTAATGCAATTAAGTACCTATTCTTTTAGGTTGTTGATTGTTGGGATGTCATTTATCTGTTTTTCTTTCTCAACTTCTCTTAGTAGATATTATCTTGAGCAAATATTTTCAAAACAGACTAATATTTTTGTTTTATAATTTTGACTGTACTTTTAAAATTGCAGGATGTTGCTTTGAAGGTTTTAAACAGTTTAGGGTTTTTATCATATCAGTTGAAAGGATTTCTAAGAGGTAAATCTTTCTGAAATAGATTAAATAAGTATACTCATATGCGTATCCATTGCAATTTATTAGGATCTACATTATTTTCACTAATTGGTGGCATGTTGAACCTCTCTTAGTAGAATAAGTGGGTCCGAAATTTGCTTTATTTTTTGTTGTTTTGTTAATGGCACTAATTGAAATTACATACTACATAGACCTGTAGTTTATGATAATTGTTTGTTTATAGCATAATGGAGAAAAGTAGATTAGGAAGTGATTGATGTCCTGCATAAAACTTATATAAGTAATTGATGTTGTCATATAATGCAATAATTTATGAAACTCTTTGTTATTAAGAGATATCTTTATATTGGTTTAAGAGATGCTTTGTTCATAGATATAACCCTAAAGAAGATACAAGCCAACATTTTTTAACACAATTGATTGTTACATTACTTGCTAGTTCAGCTTAAATACAAATGTGAAATAATTTATAATACTCTTTTTTAATACATTAAAGGGCTAAAGGCATCTTTGTGGCAACTTCAATCTTTAGTTGTCGATGCTTCGAAATATGGAATGGTTTCATATACATTGTAGTTGGATGTACGATAGATGTTATATTGGCAGAGGGGATTTAAAAGAAAGTTTTCTGAATGGGGTTGAAAAGTTCGTCATTAAAGCTTGTCAACAACAGTCTTATTTTCCAATTGAAATGGTCAAGCTTAACCTCTATAAAAATGGTTTCATGTCTGATTATTATGTTTGGATTAATCATGGTGAACAAGTGCCACATGTTAATGACAATCACGTTCATGTTTCAAGTAGTGATGTACATGTGGATGAAAGTGAACAATTTGTAGCACTGCAAGACATGGTGTATGATGCTCTTGGGCAACATGAGACATTTGAACCATCTAATTTTAATAACAGAGAGGAGCCTCCCAATGAAGAAGCTTAGAGATTTTATGATTTGTTGTTAGAGGCTAATGAGCCATTGTTTGAAGGGGTTGTAGATTCTAAATTATCAATGTGTATGAAATTGTTAGCTTGCAAGTCTAATTGGAATGTTCCTAACCAATGCTTAGATTTTATCATAACAATGTTGTCGGATGCTACACCCATAAAAGAGGGTTTGCCAAAAAGTTATTATGATGCTAAGAGGTTAGTTTCAATGTTGGGGTTGAAGGCTAAGAGGATAGATTGTTGTGTAAAAGGTTGTGTGTTTTTTTATGACAATGAATATGGGAAAAATGATGGACGACTACTACAATGTAAGTTTTGTCATCATGCACGATATCACGACCCAAAAGTTGGAACAAGTAAAAGAAAACCAATTCCTTTGAAAAAAATGTTCTATTTTCTTATAAATCCAAGATTACAAAGATTGTTTGCATCCATGCAAACTGCAGGACAAATGACATGGCACTATGATAATAGAAGACCTTCGAGTGTGCTACGACATCCCTCAGATGGTGAAGCTTGGAAACATTTTGATCAATTACATCTTAAATTTGTCGCTGAGCCACGTAATATACGACTTGGTTTATGCTCTGATGGATTTAATCCATATATTCAAGCATCAGAAAAACCTTACTCTTGTTGGCCAGTAATTGTCACCCCATATAATCTTCCTCTTGAAATGTGCATGTTGAAACCCTATATGCTTTTGACTTGTCTCATTCCTGATCCACATAATCTCAAGGCTTGTATCGATGTTTATTTACAACCACTTATCGATGATCTTAAAAAGTTGTGGAGTGGTGTTCAAACATACAATATTAAAAGGAAGCAAAACTTTATGATGCAAGGAAGTCTTATGTGGACAATTAATGACTTCCCTGCATATGGCATGTTTTCTAGTTGGGAGACTCAAGGTATATTGGCTTGCCCGTATAACATGGAGCACACAAAGGCCTTTATATTAGAACATGAAAAAAAAATAGTTGGTTTGAATCATACCGTAGGTTCTTGCCTAATGATCATACATTTAAGAGGAATAAAAAGGCTTTCAAAAAGGACAAAGTTGAAATGGGTGGACCACCACCTATGTTGACATCTGAAGAGGTTTGGAATACAATTAGGAATCTACCAACAATCATAGATGAGCCTCACATGTCCAAATTACCAGGTTATATAGAGTGGCATAATTGGACAAAAAGAAGTATCTTTTGGGATCTTCCATATTGGAAAGATAATTTATTGAGACACAATCTTGATGTTATGCATATAGAGAAAAATTTCTTCGACAATATATTTAACACCGTCATGGATATAAAAGGTAAAACAAAGGACAATGATAAGGCAAGAAAAGACCTAACATTGCATTATAGGAGACATGATTTGGAGTTAAAGTTGCAAGCTAATGGGAAGATTCTAAAATCAAAAGCAAATTACACTTTAACTACAAGGGAATCAAAGTTAGTTTATCAATGGATAAAAGAACTTCGTATGCCTGATGGTTATTCTTCAAATTTGGCAAGATGTGTGGATGTAGACAAGGGGAAGATGCTTGGGATGAAAAGTCATGGTTGTCATGTATTCATGGAGTGTTTACTTCCTATTGCATTTCATTCTTTACCAGTGCATGTTTTGAATCCACTTATCGAAGTCAGCCATTTCTTCAAAGATTTGTGCTCAACAACAATAAAGGATCATGACTTGGTTAGAATGGAAGAAAATATTTCAATGATTCTTTGCAAGTTGGAGAGAGTATTCCCCCTGCATTCTTTGATTCAATGGAACACCTTCCAATTCATCTTGCAAATGAAGCAAGACTTGGTGTACCAGTTCAATATAGATGGATGTATCCATTTGAAAGGTATGAAAAATATTATTGTTATTATGTCAAAATACTTCATTTATTTGTCTAAATCCATCTCCAATTTACTTAATTATAGGTTTATGGGTGATTCTAAACGCTCAGTGAAAAATAAGGCTTGAGTTGAAGGATCAATTTCTGCATCTTACTATTGAAGATGGTTGCTGCCCCTTCAAGACATGTGTTTGATGAAGCCATTTGTGTATATTTCATGTATAGTTGTATTTGCTTTAAGAATGTCTTAGGTAGAGTTTAGAGGTTGTTTAAGAGTAGGCTTTTTGATGGGTAACTCACCTCTTAACCCCTGACCATGTGATAAGATCAAGCACAAATTTTCAGAAATTGTTTTTCACATGTTTTGCAAAAAACACCTTTATTGCATAAAAATAAATTTGTTCTTTTGTAAATAAACAGATTATTTTTTAAACTGATGCATTGACTAAGGCTTTTGAAAATCAGGTTTTGTGCATCAAGTATATTGACTAAGTCTTCTCTCTTTCAAAACGACTGTGTTTCGATAGTTAAGTTTTTTCTGTTATCGTTTTGAAAAATAAATCTGTTCATCTGTAAATGAATAGATTCTTTTTAGTCTGGTGCCATGTTTATCTTAAACGGTTTTTTCGTTTTTTCCCTGCACCAGAATGGTTGACTGAGTCTCCTTCACATAACAAATTCTCTAACTGTTTTTGAAAATAAACATGTTCTTTTTATTTTCAATTTGTTCTTTTTATAACAGCTTTAACTGTTTTTTGAAAATCTGTTATAGGTTGTTTTTCTATAAAAAGAAAACTTGTTCCTACGTTTAAAAGTGAATCATACATTTGAGAAAACAAGTTTTACATCAGAGAATTAAGGATTTACAGAGAATTAGCATGTGTTCTTGAAAGATTTCAAAAATCAAAAGTGTGCTTGTTCTTGTTTGGTTCCAAGGCTTGGTGAGAGGTGCTGCTACTATTTGAGCAATCTGTTCTACTGGTTTAAGGCAAATTTCTGCATCCTCTATCAGGTGTATTCATTTCATATTTTCTTTTCTTGTAAAAGTGTGATTGTAAACTCTTCTTGATAGGGTTTCTTGAAGAGTGTGTGTGCTGAAATAGTGTTTTTCAGCAAGTGTGCCAACTTTCTTGTAGGGTTCAAGAACAGTGGCTATGTAAGTGTGTTTGGTACATTTTGTTTAGTGGATTTCACCTTGGATTAGGTGAGACTGTATATAGCTCATTTGAGTGAACCAGTATAACTGTTGTGTGTTCATTTCTCTTCATCCCTGCACTCGAATTCTTGCTTATCTGCTAATGTGTCAGAAATTAAATTTGTTCAATTAAAAATAAATTTGTTCTTTCTGGGCTTGTTCATACAGTTCTTATTTTCTGGAAAATCAGTTTGGTTTTGTGAAGAAGATATATGATCTGTTAAATACAACTGGAACAGGTTGATTGTGAAAGGTTACCCATTTGATTGTCAAACTAATAATTGAACCTTAATCACTTGCTTAAAAATTGAAGGTTACTGGTTTTTGTTGTTCACTATTTTTCTCTTTAATATTAGTGTGTGTGTGGCTTGCAAATTAATCTGTATAACCTCGAGAATAACTTGGCTGATATAAAAGTTTTCAAACATAAACAGTGCCAAAATAAATCTGTTCATTTCCAAATAAATCGATTTATTTTTTGTGTACTGTGATAAATACTGATTCTGCGAGAAACTTTTAAAAGGTCAATTCACCCCCTCTTGAACTTTGACACTATTTGACCCAACACTTGCACCGAGAAACAATTCACTTTTGTTCCCACTATTTCAAGAACTTCATGTTGTCACCACAGAATCGTAGAAATGAAATACCTCGTGGAATTGAAAGTTTTCAATCAATGTTATCCATCTTTAACTAGCCTGGTCGTTCTTCAGGAAAAAAAGTTAATCCATTGGTTCAACCAGAAAGAATGGAACTCTTTCCATGTTCATGTTTTGATCAATTGCAACGAAGTAAAACCATACCTTGAGTGAGTATATCAAATAATTGACTTCAATTTTTGACAAACTGATCCTCTAAATAAACCATTCTTGATTGTGTTCATATGTTTCACAGTTTATTCTTGCAATCTAAACAAATAAGCTCATCAAATTCATCAAATGATATACATGCACATTTCCCTGGATGATTTACGGGTCAGGTATGATCAACCCAATGTAATTAAGTTGTGTTATATAATCTAAAAAAATATAAATAAGTGAGTATCTCTTGCCTTTGTAGGTTACAAGTGAGCCTTTAAATGTAAGAAACATACACTTAAGGGAATTGTCATATGGCCCTTTCACATGTGCTATTCAATGGCATACTTACTTCGTCAATGGGTACAAATTTCACACACATGCATAGAGCAAGGGGAAAAAACAATAAATAGTGGTGTTTATGTAAAGGGGCTCACAGAAAGAGGCTATGATGACTTTTATGGAATCATTGAACACATATATGAGCTAGAGTACAATTCTTCGAGCTCCCCAAAGAAAGTGGTGGTATTTTATTGCCAATGGTTTGATCCATCATATAGAGGTACAATAGTGGATCCTAAATATGGAATTGTGGACATTCACATGGAGAAAAGGTATTTACCCTTTGATCCATTTATCCTTACACATAATGTAAGACAAGTATATTATGTCCCCTATCCGACATCAAGAAAGGACAAAAAAAAGTTGGTGAGTTGCAATTAAAACAAAGCCTAGAGATCGCATTGAATCTCTTGATATGGAAGATGATGTTCCTTACCAAATAGATGAAATGTCACATGTAAATGAAGTAATTGAAGTTGAAGGTATTTCAGGATTCCAACATTCACAGGTTGATGTTGAAGAAGTGGACGAAGATAATGAATTTCAAGATTTTCAAGAAGAGGACAATGAAGAGGAGTTTGAAGATAGTGAAAATGGGGACACTGAAGATGATTATGTAGAAGATGGGAAGCTTTGATGTATCAAATCCTCATGGAACCTGAAGCTGTGTTGCATTTTAGGTTTGGGTTTAGTTATGGGGTTTAAAATCTTTGTAAGATCAGTCTTGATTCCTATAGAAAGTTTGTTTTAATCTATTTTAAAAGAACTGAGTGTTTTTTCCATGCAAAGGGAAAAACAACCGATTAAAGTTTTGAGACAATCAGTTGTTTGTCACTTAACTGGCAAAGGAGTTTTGAAAATGTTTTTTGAATTAGTTGTGTAATTGCTGAAACCATTCAACCGGTTATATCATGATTTCAACCGATTAAATGTGAGTTTTCATAACAGTATTTTGAAAACCTGTTTTAACTGATTCAGTTGTTCAAATATGCCTTAAACAGTAGTTTTTCAAAGGTTATAAATATAGCCTTCTTTCAAATGTTTCACACGAGAAATATATAGAAGTTTTACACTCTGATTTGAGATCAAAAAGAGAGATTACAATTTGTTTGTGAAAAGGAGTTTTTCCAAAGTTTAGCAAGATTGCTTTTGAGCTTTGCTGGGATTCAAGAACTGATCATAGGGTTTCTGGTGTACTGTTATTCCAGGTGTTTTCTACCATTTCTTTGTTTCTTGTAATTGTAAATATTACATTCTATAAACGTGTTTGTAAAATCCTGTAAAGTCAGTGTGATTCTGACTTAAGGTGTGTGTTGTGTGCAAAGAGGGTCAGTAGGTCTTGTGGTTTCAGGATCACCTCTTTGTGGGTGTTTGTAATCTATGTTTGGTTACATAGTGGAATACTCAGTGTTTTAACCTATTGAAATTATGATATCTGTTTTTGTTAGATTGTTTGATTGACTTGCTGAAATGCTTATCTGAGTTGATTGATAAAGATTCATTCTAAAGTAAAGTAATTGCGAAAATATTTTAGAAACAACCCCCCCTGATACCACATGATATGATTCAAATAAAATGATAGAGATATAATATGAACATGTTATGGATTCAACAAGAGTTGGAATAATAAGCAAGTTCTACCGAATGAAATGACTAGAAACATCAAAGACTTATTTTAGAGTTTGTTTTGGAATGGAAATGGATGAAGAAGATGAAAAGAACTAGGAAACTTATGTGGTTGTAGCTCTTGGAGATGTGCACGCCACTTGAAGGATGAAAGGCTTCAAGATGAGTGTAGCTGCCGCCACTTGAGAGTCCAAGAATGCACTCAAGATAAGACTAGAAGAGAAGAAGACACAAGTCTCTCTCAATTCACTCACCAATTTGGGAGAGGTTCTTTACTCAAAAATCAATTCTATTATTTCAAGGACCTAAGCCTTCATTTTATAAGGAGGAGGACCGGTCATGTATTTACAAAGAAGCTTGCAAGAGAAGCTTTACAAGGTAGCCTTCTAACTCTTCCAATTCTAGCGCCTAAAATGGAGAGTGAAGGGGCACCTTCTAGATGTTTCCTAAAAAGTAACACCTATAGATGCTATACACAAGAGGTGTCTTAGGTTTCCCTCTTTAGCACCTTTCTAAACACTACTCTATGTATTTTAAATTTTATACAAAAAGAGAAAACATTTGAAGCCTACTTCCTAACTCTTTAGCTTTGCTCCTTGTAATCCTTTGAGGTAAAAAGGATGATGAGCTAATATGTCTTTGAGCATCTTCAACTTCAACCTCAATCTCTTCTTCTTCTTGATCTCCATTCGACCACGATTTCTGAAGACCTACAGAAAAAGGAGTTAGATCACTGATATTAAATGTATGACTACCAAGAAACGTATCAGGCATATCTAACTCATAAGCATTATCATTAATCCTCTTTAGGACTTGAAAAGGTCCATCACCACGAGGCATAATTTTGGACTTCCTTTGATTAGGAAAACGATCATTTCTCAAGTGAAGCCAAACCCAATCACCAACATCAAACAATAATGCTTTTCTCCTTTTGTTGGCATATTCAGGATACTTGCCAACTTTCTTCTCAATTCGTAACTTGATGTCATTATCCAAATCTTTTATAAAAGAAGCCTTTTCAAAACCATCTTTGCATAATACATGATCAAGTATAGGAATAGAAAGAAGATCAAGAGGTGTTAGGGGGTTGAACCCATACACAACCTCAAAAGGAGAATGGGATGTGCTAGAATTTACTACTCTATTATAAGCAAACTCAACATGTGGTAGTAAATTCTCCCAAACCCTTGGATTCCCGGAAATAAAGCATCGCAACATTTGTCCAAAAGTTCGATTGACCACTTCAGTTTGACCATCGGTTTGGGGATGACAAGTAGTAGAAAATAAAAGTTTAGTGTCAAGTTTCCCCCACAAGGTCTTCCAAAAGTGACTCAAGAACTTGAAATCCCTATCAGATACTATACTTCTAGGAAGTCCATGTGAACGAACAACTTCCTTAAAGAAAAGATTTGCAATATGACATGCATCAACCACTTTGTGGCAAGGAATAAAATGTGACATTTTTGAAAAATGATCCACTACCACAAAGATGGAATCCTTACCCTTTGGTGTCTTGGGTAGTCCTTAGATGAAATCCATAGAAATATCAACCCAAGGCATTGTAGGGATAGGAAGAGGGGTATATAAAACATGGGGTTGCACTCTAGATTTAGCCTTACGACATGCAATACATTTATCACACAAGTTATGAATGTATTTTTGCATATGAGGCCAAAAGAAATGCTCATGTAAAACATCTAAAGTCTTCGCTACCCCAAAATGTCCCATTAATCCACCCTCATGTGCTTCTCTAACAAGAGATTGTCTAATAGAGCTTTGGGGCACACAAAGTCTTTTACCTTTAAAAAGAAATCCATCTTGTATAAAAAAAATCTTTGTGTCCACCCTTAGCACAGTCTTGATAGATAAGAGAAAAATCAAGGTCATCATGATAAAGTTCCTTGATGTGATCAAACCCAAGATATTGGAAACCTAAAAGATTTAGCAAGGTATATCGTCTAGAAAGTGCATCGGCCACAATATTAATTTTGCCTTGCTTGAGCTTGATCACATGAGGAAATTGCTCAAGGAATTCCACCCACTTAGCATGCCTCTTATTGAGCTTGTTTTGGCTTTTCAAATATTTAAGAGATTCATGATCACTATGAATCACAAATTCTTTAGGAAAAAGATAATGTTGCCAAGTATACAAAGCTCTAACAAGTGCATATAATTCTTTATCATAAGTGGAATAATTGAGATGACTACCTTTCAATTTCTCACTAAAATAAGCCATGGGATGGCCCTCTTGAAAGAGAACAACCCCAATGCCTATATTCGAAGCATCACATTCTATCTCAAATGTTTTAGTAAAATTAGGAAGGGCTAAGATGGGAGCATTAGTTAATTTTTCTTTCAAAATATCAAAAGCCTTTTGTTGCTCTTCTCCCCATTTAAAAACCACATCCTTTTTTACTATATCATTGAGAGGTGCGGCAATTGTACCAAAGTCTTTCACAAACCTTCTATAAAAAGAAGCAAGGCCATGAAAGCTTCGTACATCATTCACATTGGTGGGTGTTGGCCAATGTTGAATTGCTACAACCTTTGATTGATCTTCATACACCCCTTTAACACTTACAACAAACCCTAGGAATTCTATATGATCAAGTGCAAACATACATTTAGCAAGGTTAGCATACAAATGTTCCTTCCTAAGGGTTTCTCACACTTGTCTAACATGCATTTTATGGTCACCCAAAGACAAGATATAAATGAGGATATCATCAAAATAAACAACCACAAACTTGCCTATGAATGGTCTTAAAACATGATGCATGAGACGCATGAATGTACTTGATGCATTAGTTAAACCAAAAGGCATAACTAACCACTCATACAAGCCAAAGTTGGTCTTAAAAGCGGTTTTCCATTCATCTCCCAGTTTAATACAAATTTGATTATACCCACTTTTAAGATCAATTTTGGTAAAAATTTGTGAACCATGCAATTCATTCAACAAATCGTCTAGTCTAGGGATGGGATGCCTATATTTAATTGTAATGTTGTTTATGGCCCTAGAATCGGAACACATCCTCCATGACCCATCCTTTTTAGGGACAAGTATGATAGGCATGGCACAAGGGCTCATACTATCTTGAACCCACCCTTTGGCAATTAACTCTTCTACTTGTTGGCGAATTTCTCTAGTTTCACTTGGGTTGGTCCTATATGCGGGACAATTTGGTAAAGAAGATCCCGAAATTAAATCAATTTGGTGTTCAATCCCTCTTAAAGGTGGAAGTCCTTTAGGAGGATCTTGAAACACATCATGAAATTCCTCTACCAAATTATCCAAACAATGTGGACTATCCTCAAGTTTTTCTAACTCAAGAGGTCTAGGAATAGCTAAAAAGATAGGATTGTGAGAAACTATTACCTTGTTGACCGCATGGCTAGAGATAAGAAGGGCCTTCTTAGAACTTTTTGTATTTTCACTCTCCCTCTTTTTCTTCATAAGAATTTGGTCCTCATGGACTTCTCTTGGAGAGAGAGATTTTAATATGACCTTGTGTCCATGGAAGTCAAAAGAAAGTTTATTGGTAAAGCCATCATGAAAAACTTTTCTATCAAATTGCCATGGCCTACCTAAAAGAACATGTGTAGCTTCCATTGGCACAACATCACACAAGACCTCATCTTTGTATTTACCAATACAGAAATTTATGAGGACTTGTTTGTTAACAATGATCTCGCCCACCTCACTTAACCATTGTAATTTGTAGGGCTTTGTATGAGAGATACTAGACAATCCAAGCTTATCTACTACTCTTGTACTAGCCACATTGGCACAACTACCCCCATCCACTATCAAAGAACAAATGTTTTGAATGAGACATCTTGTATGAAAAATATTTTCTCTTTGACTTTCATCAAAGGGTTGTAAAACTTGACCAAGAAGACGTTGTTGAACCAAGTGGTGTTCAAGCTTTGAAGAATCCAAAACCCTTTGAAGGATATTGAAGGCTAGGTTGTGCTTGTTGTTGTTGAGCTGTCTTAGATAGGATCTGGGGTAGATTGTGTTTCTAATCCACTCTTGATTGAATCCAAAGCATAGGCATTCTCAATCTTTTTAAAAGAAAAGTGTTTTTCAAACTAAGTGAAAAACAACCTGTTGTTTTGTCAAAACAACCGATTGTTTTATACTTAGGTATTTTTAGAAAAGGTTGAAAACTGTTTTTATGGTTGACTTGCTGTCAAAACCAAAACAACCGATTGATTCGTGGAAACAACCAATTGTTTGTTTTGGTACCATAACAGAAAAATGGTTTGTGCTTTGACTGAGCATTAAATGATTTTCTAACTGTTTACGCTCCAGTTTTTAATGCTTTGACCAATCTTTAAATGCAATTAATAGTTTGTTAAGATTTGATAACAAACAAACTTCTATAAATATAAAACAGTAAAACAGATTGGGTTATACAACAACACAAGTTTTTTAGATTTTGAAAAGTTGAGATTGCTTAGAGATTGAGTTTGATCAAAGAGTGTGAGATAGGATTTTTGCTTGTATTGATTTCAGATTTGCTTCTGTAACAAGTGTAATCCCTGTATCTGTTGAAAGAACTTTGTGTGTTTTCTGAGAAGTGTTGTGTGTTCTTGAGGGGATCAAGATTAGCATTCTTAGTGTTGGTGTGTTGACCAAGAGAAGTGTGTGTCTTGAGGGGATTAAGGTCACTTTCTTGGTTGTGTTGTAAGTGATCTAGGTTTGATTACTTAGTGGTATTCCTCAGTGGTTTCTGAGAAGACTGGATGTAGCTCTGGGTTTAGAGTGAACCAGTATAAACATATGTGTTCATTCTCTCTATCCTTAGTCTCTTTAAATTCAGTTTTGATATTTGCAAACTGGTATAAACAACCGATTGTTTTTTTTTTGTGCTGCTGTTTTTGCTTTGTGTTTTGGCAAACTGAATTTCTTATCATTTGTTTCTCGAAGTAATTTCATTCTTGGCTTAAAAGTTCGCGAAAACCCTCTTTAAACAATTCACCCGCCCTAGTTTAAAGCCATCCATTCTAACAATTGGTATCAGAGCTTGGTTCTTGAAATTTATTCAAGTGTGATCCTAAAACTGTTTTTGATGGCTGATAGACTACCTTTTGGGGAAGATGCTTCAATCAACAGACCACCTCTATTTTGTGGTTTGAACTACCAATTTTGGAAAGTGAGAATGAAAATATTTATGGAATCACTTGACAAAGGAATTTGGGATGTAATTGAAAATGGTCCTTTTGTCCCAAAGTTTGAAAAAGATGGATCTTTCATTGAAAAGCCTTGGTCTCAATGGAATGATTCAGAAAGCAAGAAGGCAAATTCGATTGCATTGCTAAAGACATTATAACATATGCTTTAAATTCACATGAGTTTTTCAGGGTCTCTAAATGCAAATCAGCAAAAGAAATGTGGGACACCTTGGAGGTAACTCATGAAGGTACAAATGAGGTAAAGAGAGCTAGGAAGCATACTCTAATCCAAGAGTATGAGATATTCAGAATGCTCAAAGGTGAAACAATTGCTGAAGTGCAGAAAAGATTCACGCACATCATCAATCATCTCATGAGCCTTGACAAGACCTTTGAGAAGGAAGAGCTAAACATCAAGATCTTGAAATGTCTTGATAGAGCATGGCAACCTAAGTTAACTGCTATATCCGAATCTAAAGATCTAACATCCTTGAGTATGACTTCTTTGTTTGGCAAGCTTAGGGAACATGAGTTAGAGATGAATCGACTCAATGTTCAAGAAAGCGAAGACAAGCACGTAAGGAGCATAGCCTTAAAAGCTTCCAAGCACAAAGGCAAACAAGAATCCAGCGATGATAGTGATGAGGAAAACCTTAGCTTGTTGTCAAGAAAATTTAGCAAATTCTTGAAGAGGAACCGCACCAAGGACAACAACAAAGATAGGTATGGAAACAAGAAATCCAATGATTTTAATTCCAATAACTATACTTGTTTTGGTTGTGGTAAGCAAGGCCAATTTACCACATAAAGGCAGATTGTCCAAACAAAAGCAAGGAGAAAAAGCCTAGCTACAAGGAAAAGAGGGCAAGACAAAGAGAGCCTACATAGCTTGGGATGAGAATGAAGTATCATCATCAACCTCTTCATCAAGTGAAGATGAGAAAGCAAACATCTATTTAATTGCTGAAGATGATGATGAATCTTGCAGCTCAAGTGAAGTAAGTTCTTGTGCTTCTTTAAATGAACAAAATTATAGTGAATTGCTTGAAGCTTTTCAAGAAACTCACGATGAAGCTAATCGATTGGTGTTTTCAAACAACCAATTGAAAGAACTTAACAGCTGGCTGGAAAAGAGAGTGAAAGCACTTGAAGATGAGATTGAAAAATCTAAAAAGGATTTCAAAAATCTGGAAAATCATTTCAAAAATTGTTCTTGCAAGTGTGACACTCTCATTTGCGAAAATTGCATAAATCTTGAGAAAAAGGTGCATTATCTTGTTGACACTGTGGACAAGCTTTCAAAAGGGAAATCTAACTTTGAGAATGTCTTGGCATCTCAAAGCTGTGTTTTTGGAAAGGCTGGTTTAGGATTTAATCCACAAAAAAACAAGATAAGTTTTCAAAAAAAAATTTCAAGAAAGCCAGTAAAACAACCGATTGTTAAGTCGAAACAACCGGTTGTTACATGCTTTTATTGCATGAAAAAGGGCCATTCGGTTAGATTCTGCAAAATAAGAAAGTTTTTTGTTCCCAGGGGCTACATGAAATGGATTCCTAAAGGATGTGAGGTTCCAAATGAGAAAAAGAAATCAATTGGACCCACATTTGTGAAGGGGCCAAATCTTGTTGCTTGAACTCATGTTTGTGCAGGAAATCTAAAGAAGTGTGAAGGGCTGAGTCATCTGATCAAGTTCTTGGAAGAAAAAGACCAACATTGAAGCTGAATCAATGTTCAATATCTGTTCAAAAACCCTCAACAGTTAAAATAAGGCTTCTTGATCACAAAGCACATGGCTCATTGAAAGAACAACATAAAGGATAAGACCTTCCTTATCTCTGTTCTTAATTCCTGTTTTTAAGTTCATTTTCATGTTTGTATAACCTCTTTAAAATGTTCAAATGCATCTACTTTCAATTCTTTCTGCTCATAGTTAAAATTCAAAATCAGTTTTAACTGCTACAAAAAAAACAATTGATTGTTTCCTCGAAACAACCGATTGTTGAGTCTGACATCACTGTGAAGAAATCAATTTAATTTCTATTTTGAATTTCTATCCGTTGCAGATCAAATTAAAGAAAGAATCCTTGGTCAATGAACCTGTGTTGAAAGTTGATTACTCTCAGAAGGAAGTTACAACAGTCATAAAGGAATATATTCCACAATCTTGGAAATTCAAGAGCTTTTATGACTAGTCAAAGATCACATGTGAAGACCAGGTGATTTTCTGCTTTTTCTGACGTTTTTTATGCATGGCATGGTCAAGTCCTTTCTCTCTGGAAAATCTGGTACCCACTCATGTCATTGAATGCTTTTTGATTCTGTAATTGCTATAAAATCTGTTGCAGCTGATCTCTTCCACAAGAACAACCAATTGCTACATCTCTTGCAACACCTCTTGCAAATCTTGTGTGAGCATCACTCTGTTTTCTTCTCTGCCATCATGGACTCAATTCCTCCCACCTCAAGAAGAGTCAAATCCAGAGCAGTAAGGTCTGGAGGAAGGCTTGAAGGATGGTTTTCTGGTGATAATGATCTAATTGAGAGATATAGGTTTGAGACTAGCACCAAAGTGATAAACAACCCCAAGGTTGTTTGCTTTGATTAGCTAAAAAGCTAAAAGCTGGACAATGTCAGAAGGCTCCTCAAAGATCAATCCCTCAGAAAGTTCTTGGAGATAAAAGGCAATATCTATCCAGATTTGATAAGAGTTTTCTACACAAATCTCAAGTTTGAAGGAAACAACCTTGTTTCTCATGTAAAAGGTGTAGATATGGAGATCACACATGATGTGTCAAATGCAGTAGCTGTTCTTAAGTACTCAGGCCTCAGAATTAACAAGGGGAACCTTTGAGTAGTGGAGGATTTCAACAAAGTCCAATACTACAAGAGCTGCTTGAAGAACCAAAATGCACAAGTTAGGACTTGTTCGGTTGGTGGCTTAAGGCTTGATGAAAGGTTGTTAGCCCTCATTGTGACTTGGATTCTAACTCCAAGGGGGAGCAATCATTCAGTTCTTACATAGGAGGATCTGGTGTACATCTTCTGCATTATGAAGAAGATCAGAATAAATTGGATCCACATCATCAAAGAGCACATGCAAAAGGCAATGAGGTTAAGTGACTATCACTATCCATATGTTGTTTTGGTTTCTAAATTTCTACTCTATTTTGAAGTGAACCTAGAGGATGAAACATCTGAGTTGGTCAAGTCAACTCAAGAGTTGAACAATGGATCTCTCAGTAAAATGGGATTCACCAAAGTAGGTGGCAAATGGATTAGCAAAGATGGTTTGGTGCCTCATCAAGTGCTGCTGCTGATCATGAAGAAGTTGAACATGCTGATGATATTGATTTTCAACATGAAGATCAACCTGAAGCAAATCAAGATGCTGGACCAAGTGCTGGTGCTGGAAATCAAGAAGAAAGAATGCCAACCATGTCTTCTTTTGAGAGATACATGGTCAATAGGCTTGATGGCTTTGTGGAGAACCAAAGGAATCTCCATGATCTATGTGTCAGCAATTTCCAGAGCATTGATAACAAGTTTAACAGCATGGATGCACACTTCATGATCTTAGATGAATAGATTGAGGCAGTTCAGAACCAGATCTTTGATCTTCAATACGCTGATGATGAGTGAAGAGGAAAAACAACCGGTTGATGTATCGAAACAACCGATTGTTTTTTATGGTTGTATCAGTTTTTCTATTTTTCTACTTTTGCTGTTTTAAATATGATGTATTAAAAACAATTATCTTTTTCATCTCTTCTTTTTGTCTATTTGTGAAGACAAATAGGGGGAGATTTATGCTGTGTTTAAGTTTTAATTTTCTGCAAAACAGTTTGTATGAGTGAAACCTTATAGGTTTTTGCTATTATATTGTTTGTGTTTTTTGCTCTGATATTATGCTCTGAAGTTCTGTTTTTATCTCTGTTCTAACCAAATATCAGAAGCTCTATGCTTTGCTTAAAACTGTATCTCACACGAACTGCTTCAGATTCAATCAGATCAAAAACAAGCATCAGGGATTTGTCTTCATCAAATACGGAGAGATTGTTGAACCAAGTGGTGTTCAAGCTTTGAAGAATCCAAAACCCTTTGAAGGATGTTGAAGGCTAGGCTGTGCTTGTAGTTGCTGAGCTGTCTTAGATAGGATTTGGGGTAGATTGTGTTTCTAATCCACTCTTGATTGAATCCAAAGCATAGGCATTCTCAATCTTTTTTAAAAGAAAAATGTTTTTCAAACTAAGTGAAAAACAACTTGTTGTTTTGTCGAAACAACCGATTCTTTTATACTTAGGTGTTTTTAGAAAAGGTTGAAAATTGTTTTTATGGTTGACCTGTTGTCAAATCCAAAACAACCGATTGATTCGTGGAAACCGCCGATTGTTTGTTTTGGTACCATAACAGAAAAATGGTTTGTGCTTTGACTGAGCATTAAATGATTTTGTAACTGTTTACGCTCCAGTTTTTAATGCTTTGACCAATCTTTAAATGCAATTAATAGTTTGTTAAGATTTGATAACAAAAAAACTTCTTTAAATATAAAACAGTAAAACAGATTTGGGTTATACAACAACACAAGTTTTTGAGATTTTGAAAAGTTGAGATTGCTTAGAGATTGAGTTTGATCAAAAAGTGTGAGATAGGATTTTTGCTTGTATTGATTTCAGATTTGCTTTTGTAACAAGTGTAATCCTTGTATCTGTTGAAAGAACTTTGTGTGTTTGCTGAGAAGTGTTGTGTGTTCTTAGGGGATCAAGATCAACATTCATAGTGTTGGTGTGTTGACCAAGAGAAGAGTGTATCTTGAGGGGATCAAGGTCACTTTCTTGGTTGTGTTGTAAGTGATCTAGGTTTGATTGCTTAGTGTTATTCCTCAGTGGTTTCTGAGAAGACTGGATGTAGCTCTGGGTTTAGAGTGAACCAGTATAAACATCTGTGTGCATTCTCTCTATCCTTAATCTCTTTAAATTCAGTTTTGATATTTGCAAACTGGTATGAACAACCGATTGTTTCTGCGAAACAACCGATTGTTTTTTTTTGGTGTTGCTGTTTTTGCTTTGTGTTTTGGCAAACTGAATTTTTTATAATTTGTTTCTCGAAGTAATTTCATTCTTGGCTTAAAAGTTTGTGAAAACCCTCTTTAAACAATTCACCCTCCCTCTAGTTTAAAGCCATCCATTCTAACAGACCTCTCACAACCAACAAATCTCCTTCAAGTGGACTTTCGCTCTCATGCTCACTTGATAGCCTAGAAGGTGAAGAATGCCTAGATGAATGGGAATCATGCTCACTAACTACAATGACATTATGCACATACATATTCCTTTTAGAAGGACAATTAGAAGCAATGTGACCATATCCCAAACATTTAAAGCATTTCTTACTAGACGATTTGATTGGTGATTTAGGAGTAGAAGTATAAGGCTTAGACTCCTTAGGTTTGAAAGAAGAATCCTTAGAAGGTAGTTTTGAAAAAGCTATTTTATTTTTCCAAGAGTTATTGTAGTAACCATCATTGGGAGAGTTTTTGAAAGCATTTTTCTTTGCAAGTTGGGATTCAACCTTCATTGCAAGGTGAACAAAAGATCCTAAAGATGAATACTCTTGAAGTTCAACAAAATCTTGAATATCCCTTCTTAGACCACTCACAAACCTAGCTATCTTAGCTTCCTCACTCTCATCCATGTCTACCTTAAGTAAAAGCATTTTTAACTCCTTAAAGTAAGCATTCACACTTAGCGTGCCTTGTTGAAACCGTTGGAGCTTTAACATTAGGTCTTTCCTAAAGTGTGGTGGCACGAATCTAAGGCGCATACACTCTTTCAAATCGTTCCAAGAAACCATGAGAGGTCTCTTGTTGTATATAATGTCCATTACAAGTCTATGCCACCATTAACATAATCTATGAATTCTAAGGAGGCTATTTTCACCTTTTGGTCATCATTGACCTTATAGGCTAGGAAAATTTGTTCACATTTAACCTCCCAATCTAAATACACATTAGGATCACTATCACCACTAAAGCTAGGTACTTTTACAAAAGGACATTGAGTCTTTGCTTCTTGGTGATGTCTTTGTTCACGGTGATGGCTTTCTCCATGAGAATGATGGTGATGCCTCTTTCTTCTATATTCTTCTCCATGGTCGTGAGCATTAGAAGAACCTTTGGAAGAATGTCTAGGAGAATGATGTCTTCCATGGATGGAATGTGTGGACTTTTCTTGCTTCAATTCAACTTTTGCCAATCTTTCTTCCAACTTTTGCATAGCTTCATCTTTGATTGCTAATCTTTCTTCCATATTTTGCATAGCGTCATCTTTGAGAGCAAGGGCTCATTTTTCCTCTTTTAACTCATTAAGAACATAGGCTTTATGAGTAGAATGTGGCTTGGAAGATTCAGTACTTGAATATGTATCCATTGGACAAAGAAAACAGCAAACACAATAGCAACAATATTAAGAAAAACAAGGTTAGCAAGTGGAACAGTTATAGTGATGTACTGAAAATTAAAATTCACACAAGTCACTCCAAGAAAGAAAACTTCCCTCAACCAATCTGCTCTTGAGGTCTTGTAACTCTCAAATGAAATATGTCAAAGCAAAAGCACTCTTTCTCAAAGCCAATACACCACAAAACTTAAAGAACAATAAAAGACAAGCAAGAAAAGGTGTAAACAAGAAAGGCTATAGCAAAAGGAATACAAGATATATGACAAACTCAAAGAATAGTGAAGAAAAGACAAGTAAGAAAAATAAGGTACTCAATTAAAGGATATCACACAAAAGAAACCTAAAGAAAGGCACTAGAATAGATGAAGAAAACAAAAACAGAACTACTGAAAAATATTTTTTATAAACTGTGCATGACTTTACAGATTTATCTGGGACTATATAATGCTAACTGGATTATGAAATTTAAACCACAGAAAGTTCAAGATCTTATCTCAACAATGGCACTGGAATTACACAAAAAAAAGTAAGCCAATTAATTGTGATAAATTTTGTAAAATCACTGCCAGATTACCATATTTTTTTTTGCACCAGAATTACACACTTGGCGTATTTCATTTATCATTTTTTTTGTACTTGGAATTTTGATGTACTTCTTTTTTCTACTTTTTTATAACACTTTCAAGAACTCAAATCCAGAATTTCAGAAATTTCCAGTAAGCAAAGAAATTGCAATAAATCGAAAGAGTCAGCACATTTTCAAGAAAAAAGAGGAAACCTAACTGGAATGAAAAACAAAATTAAGAACTTCAAAAGACATAATAGAAGTGATGTTTAAGAACTTGTATAGGTCTAGTACACAAGTATGAACTCAAAACTAAAAAGAAAAAGCACCATAGGATCAAGACAACAAACACATAAAACTGTACTCAACACAAAATCAAGAAACCAAAATTATCAACAAAAGGACTACATAGAATTGATAACATTTTTGGAGAAACATGACTTTGACAAAACATATAGAGATTCAAAAATTAAAAGGACACAAACACAATGTAATAAGAATCAAGAAAACAACAAGAAAACTCAAAAATAAACCTAAAATAGAAAGGTAACATCAAGAATGTAAAGTTCTTGAATTAAAAGTGCCAAAACAACTCAAACACACATAAGAACAAACCTAAGACTCATGATACCACATGATATGAACATGTTAAGAATTCAACAAGAGTTGGAATATGATTAGGCACTTTCTAAGAATTGGATCAATGTTCTTAACATTCAAGAACTCACCAAATCACAAGTAACCAAGCCAAACTCATATAGAAACCCATAATATGGCATATGAACCGATTAAAACAAGATAGAATACAAATGAACCGATTAAAACACAATGAAACACAAATAAACCGATTAAAACACAAGGAAACTCAACCAAAACCACAAGAACAGCAAGCTAGAAGAAACTAACGAACAAAAACACAAAATAAGCAAGTTCTACCGATTGAAATGACTAGAAACATCAAAGGCTTGTTTTGGAATGGAAATGGATGAAGAAGATGAAAAGAACTAGGAAACTTATGTGGTTGTAGCTCTTGGAGATGTGCACGCCACTTGAAGGATGAAAGGCTTCAAAATGAGTGTAGTTGCTGTTGAAGATGGATGAAGCTCATCTCTACCTAGCCTTAGTGTGTTTGATGTAGATGTTAGCTAGTTTGCTTTGTAGGTTGCAATGTGTCTTAGATGATCTTGTACTCTAGGGTTGTGTGTATTCAAGGTTGTCTTTTGCTACATGACCTATCCTAGATGCCTAACCAAGCATAGATCAAGCACTTGAAGTAGTTAAAAGTTTTTCCAAAAGCTTTTTAGAGTTCTCTCCAAAAATCAGGATACTGCACTAAAAATAAATCTGTTTCCCTGTAAAAGAATAGGTTTATTTTTGGTGTGCTGAAAGGATTTTCGAAAGTTGGTTAGGGCACCAAAGGTACAACTCAGTCAGTTAATTCAGTTAGTTGAGTTGGCAGTTTTCCTAAAATAAATTTGTTTAGTTTAAAACTGAATATGTTGTTTTCATAACAACTTTTCAACTTTTTTTTGAAAAGAAGTTAGAAATTGTTTTCTATATAAAGAAAAGCCTCTCTCACATGAAAGGATGTTGAGCAATCAGTTTTGAAAGAAATTAAACACTTTATATGTGAGAAGAAGGATTGCAAAGAGTTTTTGAAAGATTTTCCAAAGGGATTTTCAAAGTGTGCTTGTTCTAGGAAAACTTTGATCTTGGTGAAGGTGATGGTGCAGTTCTGCAGCAAATTGAACTACTGGTTTTGAGTTCTTGCATCTTCTTTTCAGGTGTTATCTTTCCTTTATTCTGGTTTGTAAAGGTGTAAGTGTTAGTCACTCCTTGATAGGGTTTCTTGGAGTGCAAGGTGTGCTGAAATAGGGTTTTTCAACATTGGTTGTATTGTTCTTGTAGTGTTCAAGAACTGTTGTGTTTGTAAGTGATTGATACTGTTTTTAGTGGATTCCACCTTGGAGTAAGGTGAAATTGGATGTAGCTCTGTATGAGTGAACCAGTATAAAAACTTGCTTGTCTTTTCCTCTCATCCCGGCACTCGTTTCTGGTTTTGCTTAATTCTGTCAAGAACTAAATCTGTTCTTTTGAAATCAAATATGTTAATTTTGGGTTTTATAAAAACTGTTCTTCCTGATTTGTTAAAGTTCTCTAATCACTAAAAAAGTGTTTGTATATGAGGTTTTAATTGATTTAAGAACAAATAGTCTTATTCATTAAATCCTGACAAAGACTCATTCCCTTTGAAACCTTGTGTTGAATGAACTTGATTGATTTCTTGGCATAATCTGTATTCTTCAAGCTGGTAAAAGCTAACCAATCTGATTCTGGTATATCTCTCTGTTTGATTGCAATTTTAATCTGAACAAGTTCAAATTGTGTTAGACTGTTATGAAAAATCAATCTGTTTCTTTTAAAAACAATCTGTTCTTTTTCCTCTGATATACTAAAAACTGTTTGCTTTTGTGAAAATTTTATATGTTCAATTCTCACCCCTCCCCTCTTGAACTTAGACACTAATAGACCCAACAATTGCCGCCACTTGAGAGTCCAAGAATGCACTCAAGATAAGACTAGAAGAGAAGAAGACACAAGTCTCTCTCAATTCACTCACCAATTTGGGAGAGGTTCTTTACTCAAAAATCAATTCTATTATTTCAAGGACCCAAGCCTTCCTTTTATAGGGAGGAGAACCGTTCATGTATTTACAAAGAAGCTTGCAAGAGAAGCTTTACAAGGTAGCCTTCTAACTCTTCCAATTCTAGCGCCTAAAATGGAGAGTGAAAGGGGCACCTTCTAGATGTTTCCTAAAAACTAATGCCTATAGATGCTATACACAAGAGGTTTCTTAGGTTTCCCTCTTTAGCACCTTTCTAAACATTACTCTATGTATTTGAAATTTTATACAAAAGAAACTACAAAAAGAGAAAACATTTGAAGCCTACTTCCTAACTCTTTAGCTTTGCTCCTTGTAATCCTTTGAGGTAAAAAGGATGATGAGCTAATATGTCTTTGAGCATCTTCAACTTCAACCTCATTCTCTTCTTCTTCTTGATCTCCATCATCCCCCCCCCCCCCCCCACCTCTTGTTTAAGCCATTAATTCTAATAATTGGCATTAAGAGTTAGGTTCTTGAAAGTTACTCACGTTTTTTTTTCTATTTTCTGAAAATCTTTTTGATGGCTCATAAAATGCCTTTTGGGGAAGGTGCTTCAATAAACAGGCCACCACTGTTTTGTGAGGTTAATTACCAATTTTGGAAAGTGAGGATGAAAATTTTTATACACTCAACTGATAAGGGTATTTGGGAATCAATTGAAAATGGTCCTTTTGTACCTCAAGTTAAGAAATATGATGTTTTAGTTGATAAACCTTCATCCGAGTGGACTAAGGCAGAAAGTAAGAAAGTCAAATTTGATTGGATAGCCAAAAATATTATAACGTCTGCTCTAAGCTGTGATAAGTTTTTCAGGGTTTCACAATGTCGCTCTGCTAAAAAAATTTGGGGACATCTTGGAGGTCACACATGAAGGCACAACTGATGTGAAGAGAGCTAGGAAGCATGCTCTAATTCAAGACTAAGAACTCTTCCGAATGCAAAAGGGAGAATATATTTGTGATGTGCAGAAGAGGTTTTCTCATATTGTGAATCATCTTATGAGTCTTAGTAAGAAGTTTGATGAAGAAGAGTTTAACATCAAGGTACTGAAGTGTCTTGATAGATCATGGCAGCCAAAGGTCACTGCCATCTCTGAATCAAAGGATCTCACCTCAATAACTGTGGCATCTCTTTTCGGTAAACTCAGAGAGCATGAAATTGAGATTCAAAGGCTTGTTGTCCAAGAAAGTGAAGACAAGCATAACAAGAGTATAGCACTTAAAGCTAGTAAGCATCAACCAGATTCCAATGAAAGTGAAGAAGAGAACATAAGTCTGTTATCAAGAAAATTCAACAAAATCTTGAGAAAAAGACAAGCTTCTAAAAGGTATGATTCAAAGAAACCTAGTGAATTCAATTTTAATAAGTATACTTGCTATAGTTGTGGTGAACAGGGTCATATCAAGGCTGAATGTCCAAACATTGAAGTCAAAGAAAAGGGAGACTTCAAAAAGGAGAAAAAGGGAAAAGCTAAGAAAGCATATATAGCATGGGATGACAATGATGTCTCATCCTCAAGTTGTTCAGATGATGAGGAAGCTAATCTTTGCATTCTAGCATCAATAACAAGTAGCATGGATTCTACTGCATCAAGTAAAGGTACCACATATGATCAATTGCTTAATGCTTTTTATGAAACTCATGATGAAGCCAATCGATTGGCACTTTCTCTCAACCAGTTGAAAGGATTAAATAACTGGTTGGAAAATAGAGTTAAGAATCTAGAGGAAGAGCTAAGCAAAACAAAAGAAGATTTTGAAAATCTGGATTTTAATTACAAAAATTCTTCTTCCAGTTGTGAGACAAAATCTTGTGAAAATTGTGAACTTCTTGAAAATAAGATTTGCTATCTTTTGAAAACCTTGGACAAGCTTACAACTGGAAAGTCCAATTTTGAATATGTTTTAGCATCTCAGAAATGTGTTTTTGGAAAAGCAGGTTTGGGGTTTTACCCTCAAAGCAAAGAAAATAAAATTACAAAACCTTTTTCAAATATTCCAGAAAAACTATCGGTTAAAATATCATTTCAACCGGTTGTTACATTCTTCTATTGCATGAAGAAAGGCCATTCTATCAGGTACTGCAGGTTTCGTAAATCTCTTATACCTAAAGGTATCTATCAGTGGATTCCTAGATGTATTGCTAGTTCAAAAGATAAATCAAACACTGAAGGTCCCAAATTCTTTAAGGGATTAAATCTTGAAATTTGACAAGTTCTGTTTTGCATATTTTTGTACATGCCAACATGCTAAAGTCTAGTGCTGATCACTTGACCTTTCTGTAATTAGGAAATCTAAAATTTGAGAATAAAATTCTCATTCTTTGTTGAGAACAATTGTTGCTTAAATTCAATTAAGTATTTTACTTTGCGTTTCAATGTGTAATTGTTGTGAGCTTTATCTGTTCCTCTACTTTTAATATCTTGCAAACATGGTAAGTAATAATGATTGTATGCAACATAGGTTTTTTTTTAAACAAAAATTCAACCGATTGTTTCTTCGAAACAACCAATTATTTTCTATCTGACAAACTCTGGGCAAATCTGTTTTTACGTTTTAAATTTTGGTTTGTGATTCTGTTAAACCCAGTGATGTGTATGGTCAAAAGTATATTAATTGAATGTTTGAATACATTTTAACTTTGTTGCATATGCTATTAATAGATCAGATCTCTCCAAATCTTGAAAATCAAAATTGTCTTTAATAATGCTTGGTCAAAATCGCATGTGAATCTGTACTTTTTTGGTTTGACTGACTATGTTAACTTTATTGTTCAGATTTGATTCGTTTTTCAGTTTGAAAACATCTCTATTTGTGCCATCTTTGACCATGAAGTTTCGCTAATATAAGACAATGCAATAAGACAATGCAATGTGTTGCTATCTCTCACACATACAAGATGTTTTTCTCTCTTCTCTGTTTTAATTTTTGTTTCTGCAGTGAGTTAAAAACCTTGTCCTGAATTTAGCAATGGTTGGCACTCCTCCCTCTGCAAAAAGGATGAAATCAAGGGGTGTTAAAAGCTCTGGAAAGCTTGAAGGATGGTTTGTAGGTGATACCAATCTCATCAACAATCTACTTGAGATAAGTAGAAATAATGTGAATACACCAAAGGTTGTTTCCTTCACATGGATGAAACAGCAGAAGCTGGATTCTGTGAGGAGTATTCTCAAGGAACAAAAGTTGAAAAGATTTCTAGAACTTACAGGGAACATATATCCTGATCTTGTAAAGGTATTCTACACTAACCTTCTTTTATATGGTGACTCATTTGTTTCACATGTCAAAGGTGTAGATATGGTCATCACAAGTGATGCATGGTCTACTGTAACTGGCCTTAAAGCTTCTGGACTGAGAATCAATAGGGGAAATCTTGGAGTAGTGGAAGATTTCAACAAAATCCAGTTTTACAAAGGTTGTCTCAAGAATCCCCACTCCAAAGTAAGGAATTTTTCAGTTGGTGGGTTGAAGCTTGATGAAAGGCTTGTGGCTTTCATAGTTTCATGGATTCTCACACCTAGGGGGAGCAACCATTCAACTCTTTCTGAAGAAGATCTTCTCTTGATCTACTGTATCATGAACAAAGTGAAGATCAACTGGATTCACACAATCAAAGAGCACATGCAAAAAGCTACGAGGTTATGTGACTTTCATTATCCCTATGCCATTTTGATTTCTAAGTTTCTTCATTATTTTTAAGTGGATATAGAAGGGGAGCTAGCACAAGTAATCAAGCCCTCCAGTGAGATCAATAGTGGATCCCTAAGTAAGATGGGATTTACTAAGATTGGTGGAAGATGGGTAAGCAAGGATGGTGATCAAGTTGGCCCAAGTGGAACTAATGAAGGTGATAAACATGAAGAAATAGTAATGCAAGATGAACCTGCTGCTGAAAATCAAGAAGGTGAACATCATGACATCAATATGGATGAAAGGATGCCTATCATGTCATCTTTTGAAAGGCTAATAATCAATAGAATGGACACATTTGATGACAATCAAAGGAGCCTATACAAAATGTGCAAGTCAAGGTTCAACAACATGGATACATGTTTTTCAACACTGGATGAGCAAATTGAAGAAGTCCAGAGACAGATTCTGGAACTACAGTTTGAAAGGGAGGATAGTCCTTCATTTTAAACTTCTGGTTTATTATCTTAAACATTTGGTTTTATTTTAAGTTGTTTTGAATCCTACCTTTTGTCTTTTTTATGAGACAAATAGGGGGAGAAGTATTGTTAGGAGTTGTAATGTTCTTAATTGTTTTTTACATCTTTTGAACATTGTTATTATTGACCGCGTTAACTGCTTTATATTTGTTTTTTTTTAAACTATTGTTATGTCTGGTTTACAAAATTTTAACCGGTTATCTCTGCGAAATAACCGATTGTTCTTATGCATTCTTGTATAATTGTTGGTTTCTTATCTGATTGTGGTTGATGTTCCTTTTGAAAATCACCTATTGAGAACTAGTGTATGGTGTACATCTGTTTTGGATTGGATTACCCTGTCTTTGTTCAGTGAATGCAGGATTCAACAAATTCTAAACAAAGAACATTCCTAAAAGCATCCCAAGGATTTGTCTCCATCAAATAGGGGGAGATTGTTGAAGATGGGAAGCTTTGATGTATCAAATCCTCATGGAACCTAAAGTTGTATTGCATTTTAGGTTTGGGTTTAGTTATGGGGTTTAGAATCTTTGTAAGATCAGTCTTGATTCCTACAGAAAGCATGTTTTAATCTATTTTAAAAGAACGAAGTGTTTTTTCCATGCAAAGGGAAAAACAACCGATTAAAGTTTCGAGACAATTGGTTGTTTGTCACTTAGCTGGAAAAGGAGTTTTGAAACTATTTTTTGAATCAGTTGTGTAACTATTGAAACCATTCAACCGGTTATATCGTGATTTCAACCGATTAAAAGTGAGTTTTCATAACAATATTTTGAAAACCTGTTTTAACTAATTCAGTTGTTCAAATCTACCTTAAACGGTAGTTTTTCAAAGGTTATAAATATAGCCTTCTTTCAAATGTTTCACACGAGAAATATATAGAAGTTTTGCACTCTGATTTGAGATAAAAAAGAGAGATTACAATCTGTTTGTGAAAAGGAGTTTTTCCAAACTTTAGCAAGATTGCTTTTGAGCTTTGCTGGGATTCAATAACTGATCATAGGGTTTCTGGTGTACTATTTTTTCAGGTGTTTTTTGTTGAACAAGATGCTTTAATGTCTCCAAATCCAAGAGGAAAGATTAAAGACCTTTTTGCTAGGTGTGTGTGTTGTCTAGTTGTTTTGAAACTTGTTAATTCACTCCTTAAGTTGATCCAAGTTCATTTGAATCTTTAATCTTTTGAAAAGATGGGTTTCATAAAAAGTTGTTGAAAAAATTCAACAGGTTGAAATTTTGAAACAACAGGTTGTTTTACCTTAGTAGTTTCAACAGGTTGAAATTTCGAAACAACAGGCTGTTTTACCTTAGCAGTTTTTGAAAAGGTTTTTGAAAAGCTTAACTTTGCTGTCAAGTCAATTTAACCGATTGTTTCGACAAAACAATCGATTGTTTTTCTGAAAACCTTAACAGAATTATGTTAAGTGGTTTTAATATGTTTTAAATGATCCTAACTACCTTGGCTCCTTTATTAAAAAAATTTGACCACTTGGTTGATCTATATAAAGGTGGTTTTACGCTCCTAATCTTGGAGTAAGAGAAAGAGTTTATCAAAACAGTTTTTCCAATATTTGAAAGAACTTTGGATCATTCTTAAGTGTGTGGAATAGGATTGGTTTGTAATTCTGATTTTTAAGCATTGTAATACACAGGTGTATTCTATTCCCTTCTTCCTTGATTACTGTATTTCTGTATTTGTGTTCCCAAGGAGTGTTGTGTGTTCTTGAGGTGTTCGAGATCAACATTCTTGGTGTGGTTTGCTAAAGGTAGTGTGTTTCTTGAGGGGTTCAAGATCACTACTTTGGTGTGTGGTGTTTGTAATCTGGTTTTGATTACATAGTGGTTTACCCAGTGGTTTCTGGGGACTGGATGTAGCTCTTGGTGTAAGAGTGAACCAGTATAAATTGCTTGTGTGCTTATCTCTTACCCTTAACTCTTTAAATTCTGTTTTTAAGCTGTTTAAGTTCTAACTGGTATAAACAACCGATTGTTTCGAAGAAACAACCGATTGTTTTTCTGATATCATCTTAAAACAGTTTTGGATCTTTGTTTCCTTGATTCTTTTCTCTGTAATTCAGCATTGAATTTCACCCCCCCCCCTTTGTTTAAGGCCATATATTCTAACATTTTCTACCCTTTCTTAGTTTCTTGTAATTGTTCATATTACATTCTGTAAACGTGTTTGTAAAATCCTGTAAAGTCAGTGTGATTCCGACTTAAGGTGTGTGTTGTGTGCAAAGAGGGTGAGTAGGTTTTGTGGTTTCAGGATCACCTCTTTGTAAGTGTTTGTAATTTGTGTTTGGTTACATAGTGGAATACTTAGTGGTTTGACTGAGGACTGGATGTAGCTCAAGGATTGAGTGAACCAGTATAAACCTTGTGTGTAAATCTCTCTCTCTCAACTCTTTAACCGTTTGATATTTTCGCTGCCATCAACAACCAATTAAATCGTGTTTTAACCGATTGATATTCTG
Source organism: Phaseolus vulgaris (assembly GCF_000499845.2). Taxonomy (NCBI): domain Eukaryota; kingdom Viridiplantae; phylum Streptophyta; class Magnoliopsida; order Fabales; family Fabaceae; genus Phaseolus; species Phaseolus vulgaris. The sequence goes on from NC_023757.2 coordinate 24,524,712, forward strand.
ATATCTGTTTCTGTTAGGCTGTTTGATTGACTTGCTGAAATGCTTATATGAGTTTATTGTTAAATATTCATTCTAAAGTAAAGTAATTGCGAAAATCTTTTAGAAACAATTCACCCCCCTCCTCTTGTTTAAGCCGTCAATTCTAACAGATTATACTGGAGAGGATAGTGAAGATGCGCAACTTGAACGAAATGATTCAAAAGAAGACAATGAAGAACATGAATTTGATGATGATTGAGTTATGTGTTATGAATACATTATGTGATTGTTAGTGTTGCTATTTTCTTGTTTATGTAATAACATAATGATTCTTTTGTGAAAGAAATTTTTGTTATGTTGCGTGTTTTTAATTGCAGTATGTTCCTTTCATTTATAATTGATAATATAATTTTTTTGCTATAGATGTCTTCAGGAGGATGTGACCAACCAAAACCTTACTTATCTAGTCAAAATAAGGGGAAAAGGGTAATGAAGCATAAAAGGCCACGATATGTGCTTAAAGTAAATATCCCACCCCCACCAAATGCACCTATTGCACCTGTACCTTCCCCATCCCCAACTCCTGCACATACATCTTCTCCTGCCCCAGGTCTCACGCCTATCTCAGAAAATGTTGTACCTACAGCTGCATCTTTCCCATGTTCTAGGACTGCTAACATACTCTCTCAATCAAGAATAGACATTTCTCCCACCACATCTTCCCCAACCCCAGTTGTGGCATCAACGCCTTCTCCATCAGGTACATGACCCTCAACATCATCAGTACCATCACCATTGCCAAGGGTTACACCATTATTAACACCCTCACAACAACCAGTGCCTTGTAGAATCAATGATTGTGCTATTGGGGAAGGTGCACAGATTTATCTTGATAGAGGTGATGTAGAATCAAACATTGAGGATGACACTCTCTCAGTTAGTCATGCTCTTCCTTTGATTTCACCTTATGGTCATGGGAAAGTAAAGACCATAAATAAAATCTTTCACATAATTTCTTTTATCAATTTATTATCTAATAATTTCTTTATTACTTGTTTATTTAAGGTTTCATCGATGAAGGGTTGCATCACAAGCAGTCACATTCACCATTAAACAACAATATTGTCAATCATGGCTTACATGGGGTTCAATGACTGATGAAGACAGAGAAATCTTCTTCGAACATTTTAAAGTATTTCTTCTTATATTTAATATCAACAATACTTGTTATATTAGACTTGTTGCATCTGACACGGGTGGTTCTTTACACACAGGTGGCTGCATTAGTACACATGACCATGCCATTCACATGGTATGTATTCACGAAACATATAAGTTGCATTGGACTTTGTTTGTAATTGGTTTTGAATTATGTTTTATGATTACATATTATTCTATTATACAATGTTTTAAGGTTAGATATTTGATAATACTACATTGGATTATATCCAGTTTAAGAAGTTGGATGATATTGTTTTGCATAAGAATAATATTATTTATGTTTGTTGTTTATAGGTAAAAGAGTTGGGTCGTCCTGCATATATTGATGAGGTATTTATGCAGACTCATATACAAAAAATTAATGGTGAATTTGTTGATGAAAGATCGAGACATACACACGTGAGTTACATTTTGTTGTTATTTTTCTTTATTTTACTTATGTATTGTACATATGACATTATCTTTGTGTATCAATAATAGGAAGAATTTCATCGTAGACTTTCCCAAGTCAGATCAGAGGTTGCATCTTGTAGATCACAATCTGGATCATCCCCCATAGATTCTGCAGAGGAAGACAAAATTAGAATTGAAAGTTAGCTTCTTGCGGTAGGTAGCAAGAAGAATGGTCGAATCTACAGGGTTGGAGACCTGGCTCATAACTTTAAACGTGGTAATACTCTCCCTATAATCAACATTCGAATTCCTCTAAGGATTCACCAAGTGTTTTGTTGCTAAAAGAATAAGTATGAAATTATAAGGAACACAATGATAAACTCACCGAGCATGTGAAATCATTGGTTATTATCATTCTTCCTTTCCTTCCTCCCGAAGCATGGAGTTTCGTTGAACAACAATCTCAACAAGTACTGTCGCCACAAGAACCACCAAGGCAAAAGGAACCACCCAGGCAACAACAAGATTACGATAATCATTATGTAGACTATAAGAATTATATTTGTACTTTTTTTAACAACAAATTACATTACAAGTTCACTTGACTTTTATATTATGTTATCTTTCATATGATGAGACTTCAATTATGTTATGTTTGAATTTGAAATTAAATGTGTGTTGGATATGTTAAATTATACAAGTTTTAAAAAAGGCATTCATTTCAATGCATGAATAGACATTTTGATGGATGTACGATTACCTACGAATTTACCTATGAAATACAGTTGGTGGGTAATGTGTGTGTATATTTTACCTACGGACTGTTGTTCGTGGGTATTGTCAGTCATCTCAGTATACAAAGTTGGCCCCACTAAACCTCGAGAAAGCATCAACGAAAGAAGTTCTTCCTTCTAGTCTTTTCCAGAAGGGAAAAGTTATGTAAATAAATTGGGTTCACTTTAGGAGTATAAATAGCAAAGATAGGCTAAAATAAGGTTCCTTTAGCATAATAGGGGGTGTAGGAAGCATTTTAGCTTGTTCCTTGCACTTTTGGAAGGCATTTTGACCTAGTTTCTAGAAGGACAAGCCTAGGATGCGGTTTTGACTTAGTCAAACCCTAAGGCTGCCCATTTTTTTCCCTTTTCTCGTCCTACCCCTTTAGCTTGTTTTCCAAGGCTCCTTCACCTGTAAATAAGAGGCCTACCTAGTGTATTTAACAAGTTGAAATTAATAGAAAAAGAGTTACTCTACATAAATTGTGTGAGGTGTTAGTGAGGTTTGAATTCCTCTTAGCATTTAGGTCTTATCTTGTGAGTATTGAGAGCTCTCAAGTGGCAGCTATCTTCACTTATCTTGGAGGCCAATCACACTCCAAGTGGCATGTTCCACTTCTCAAATCCATCACATAAGCTTTCTCCTTCCTTCATCTTTTCTTCCATTGTAATTCCATTTTTACTCTTTGCATCATGTTCTTGTTTGGTTTTCCTTGTTTCCATTCGACAATTCTTTTGGATTTCCTTTTCATGTTCTTTAATTGCTCACCTTCTAGCATGATTTTCACCTTATAATTGTCTTTTTCCTTTTGCCTTTGTAAAATGAACCTTCACATCTACTTAACACTTGGTTAAATTAATGTCCAGTGGGGATTTTCCTAAGGTCTTCACTCCTAAATTCCTAAAATATCAATCTAAGTAAAGTGTCACACCATAAAATGAACAATCCTAAAATGAACTCACATCATCGTGGGTATTACCTACAGACTGTTGTTCGTGGGTATTACCTACGGACTGTTGTTACCCACGGGTTGATTTACCTACGGATTCCTGTTGTTACATACGGATTTGGTCTGTAGGCAATTCAGTTTCGTTTTGTAGTGGTTGTTGCTGGAAGAACATAGTTGGTTTCTCTTTAAGTAAGAAGCCATTTTGAAGCACAAAGCCCGTCAACAGTGGCAGGAACAAAGAGATCTTAATACAGGTTTTTTTCATTCATTCGTTAAGTGGAGGAGGGTGAGGAATGGTTTAAACGGTGTTTTCGTGGACGGTATTTGGTGTGACGATAAAGAGGTGGTAAAGGATAAGGTTAGGAATATATTTAAATCTTGGTTTGACGAAGTCGACGGGATTCCTGTTAGATTAGATAATGCTAGTTTTAGCTCAGTTTCTAGAGAGGATAACAGAATGTTGTTTGAAGATATATCTGAAGAAGAAGTTAAATTTGTAGTATGGAGTTGTGATAGTTCGAAGAATCTTCGTCCTGACAGTTTTAATTTTGGCTTTTTAAAGTTCTGTTGGGAGATTTTAAAAGAGGATGTTCTGAAGGCTGTGAACGAGTTTGCAGATAGAGGTAGTTGGCCTAGAGGGTCAAATGCGTCGTTCATCTGTTTGGTTCCCAAGATTGACAATCTGCAGCAACTCAATGACTTCAGGCCTATCTCTTTGGTAGGCTGCTTATACAAAATCATCTCAAAGGTTTTTTCTCTTACGTTGAAAAAGGTGATAAGTAAGTTGATTGATTCTAGGAAATCTTCTTTCCTAGAAGGAATGAGCTTATTGGATAGTGTTCTCGTGGTCAGGTGTTGTAAGGAAAGTTGCAGAGAAAAATCTACTAGAGAGTCTGGAGGTTGGGGTAAAGAAGGTTAAGGTAAACATGATTCAATATGTGGATGATACCTTGTTTTTATGTGAAGTTAATTTTAAAATTTTTGTAATTTGAAAGTCATTCTACACTGTTTTGAATTAGCCTTTGGCCTTAAGGTTAATTTTTCGAAGAGTAGAATTGGAGGGGTGGGGGTTGTTCACACTATGATTCAGCAGTTTGCAGCAATCCTTAACTGTGAAGTGATGAAAACTCCCTTCAAATATTTAGGTTTGGTCGTGGAGGGGGGGGGAGCCAAAGGAGATTCTCGTTTTGGGACAAAGTGTTAGAAAAAGGTAAGACTAGATTAGGTAGATGGAAAGGTAGATTTCTTTCGTTAGTCGGGAGAGTTTGTCTAATTAAGTCAGTTCTTTCTTCTATTTTGTTGTTCTATATATATATATATATGTGTGTGTGTGTGTGTGTGTGTGTGTGTGTGTGTGTGTGTAAGTTTCCTTCTGTTATGCTAAAGGAGATTGAGAAAATTCAGAGAAGGTTTTTGTGGGGTTGGGGTTCATAAGGAAGGAAAATAGTGTGGGTTTCGTGGAAAAAGCCTTGCGAGCTCTATCTTAGTATTTTAAACTTAAGGTTTTTCAATGCAGCTCTACTGGGAAAGTAGATTTGGCGTCTGGGTACCAAGAAGGGTGGTTTGTGGAAGGAAATTCTCAAATCTAAATATGGAGGTTGGAGAAACTTGCAAGAACAAAGGATCAATGTTGAGGATTCCAACTAGTGGAGAGATTTGAAGGGGTTTGGGGGATGGAGGAATGGGGTAGAAACTTTGAGAACTGTTTTGAGTGGAGAGTGGGAAACGAGAAGGAAGTCTTGTTCTGGAAAGATGTTTGGGTGGGCAACAAAGATTTGAAAAGCAAATATCCAAGACTGTTTTCTTTGTGTGGTAGTAAAAAAAGGTAATTTAGAGTCTTTGGGGGAGTGGTTTAATGATAGATGGGAGTGGAAGTTGGTATGGAGGAGAGGTTTGTTTGATTGGGAGAAATTTCAAGAAGTCCAGTTGGTACAAGAGGTGCATGGAAAGGCCCCTGTCTTTAATTATGAAGATAGTTGGGTTTGGAAGGTTGGTAAGGATAGTGGGTTTTCAGTAAAGTCTGCCTATGTTAAGACTTTTGCTTTGCCTTCAGCCCAGTTTACTCCTTGGAGGGTGTTGCTTAATTCAGTTGCCATTAAAGATAACTTGGAAAGACGCGGGGTCTCAGTTGATAGCAACCTTTGTTGTTTTTGCAGGGTGGAAATGGAGTCAACAAGTCATTTGTTTTTTGAATGCAGGATTGCTTAGCTAGTTTGGAAACAATGTTATGCTTGGCTATGGATATCGTCGGTAGATCATGTTGATCCTGTTTCACACTTCTTGCATTTTAATTTGTTAAATGCTCATGTCCAGGTAAATGTTGTTTTGGCTAGTGTTTGGATTGCAATTGTTAGTATGGTCCACAGTAGAAGGTTGCACAGGGGTAGTTTGAGCAACCACAACAGATTTAGGAGGACGACCATGTAAGGCATAACATCTGTCAATTTTGTGGCCAAGTTTGCCACAATGGTCACACTTGTGACGCCCTTTGCCCGGCTTGTGAAGGCGAATACGATCATTATGTTGAGAGCATAAAGAAGAAGAGTCATCAACATGAGACGTTATATATCAGTGGTGTGTTTACCTGACACACCAAAAGGGTCAAACAAGTGGAAGTAAAATTGGGTACGATAGGAGATCCCAAAATTTGATCACGAACGTGAGAATAATCATCAGGAAGGCCATGTAAACCCAATAATATGAAGAACTTGGATATTTGTTCTAGTTCTTTAGAAGGAGTGGGGGAATGAGGTAATAACTCATTAAAATCATGAAGAAGAGCATGAAGTTTACCCAGATATTCTGCCATTGTACCATGAAGACGTTTGAGAGCAACAATTGTGAGAAAATTTTGACACACACCATAAAGACATTGAGTATCATTTGTGTATAATAATTTTGCTTGTTCCCAAACTTCTGAACATGTCTCATAGGTACGAAAAAGTTGTTTTAAAGATGAGTGAATGGTAGATTTGATAACAATGCATAATTGAGCATCAATTTTCAACCAATGGGAAACCTCATTTTCAGCAACAGTAGGATGAGTAACATGATCAACATAACATTGACTCTTAAGCCATAATTTAATATATGATGCTCAAGTGTCATAATTGGTTCCATTCAATTTGCCAATGGAAAAATGAACATTGACGTAATTAGTATAAATAGATGGATCTGGCATAATGACTCCGGAAGAAGCCATAGTGGTAGCGGCAGCGAAAACAAAAGAAGATATAGAAGATAAGGACAAATCCAGTCACCGGTTAATTGGCGGAAAACACAAAGATGAAGGCTCTGGCAGCGTCTCCAGCGGAGGCTCCAACGAGATTTTGACGACGTCTCCGGCAAGATTTTGACGGTGGCTCCGGCGAGGCAGTGGCGGCTCCGACGAGGCAGTGGGGCGGTGGTTGGAAAATTCTAGTGAATAGTGGGTTCACCAATAAAAATTAAACCCTAAACCCTAACCTTATGCTCTAGATACCATATTAAAAGAAAAGAAAAAATAGGGTAAATCCTTTGTGTATATTGAACACATAGGGTTATGTTTATATAGGAAAAGAAACATATGGGCTAAGCCCATTACATAAATATGAAATATCTAACAATATCTAGAATATCTCATAATATCAAATAATATCTAATTATATCTAATAATATCTAACAGTTCCCCTATGGAAGACTTTTGCTTTTCCTTCAGCCCACTTTACTGCTTGGAGGGTGTTGCTTAATTCAGTTGTCACTAAAGATAACTTGAAAAGACGCGGGGTCTCGGTTGATAGCAACCTTTGTTGTTTTTGCAGGGTGGAAATGGAGTCAACAAGTCATTTGTTTTTTGAATGCAGGATTGCTTAACTAGTTTGGAAACAGTGTTATGCTTGACTAGGGATATCGTCGGTAGATCATATTGATCCTATTTCCCAGTTCTTGCATTTTAATTTGTTAAATGCTCCTGTCCAGATAAATGTTGTTTTGGGTAGTATTTGGATTGCAATTGTTAGTGAAATCTATAAGCACAGGATTAAGCGTATTTTTAAAGGTGGAGTGATTGATCATTCAAAAATGTTCACCTTGGATCAATTAAAGGTTTGGTCTTGGGTAACATCTAAATCTGCTTTTACTCGCTTTACTAATTCTGAGTTGTTCTTTGATCATGTGGCCTGTATGTTTTCGATTAAGTGAACTTCTGCAAGGTTTCCTCCTTTGGCTGGGTTGTTTGTTGTTTTTAGTTTTGTAAGGACTAAGTTGTTTGGAAGGGGTTTGGTGGGTATTGTTGTGTTATGTTCATGTATAGGGGTTGAGTCACCCCTAAAGTGGTTCATATTTATTCATTTACTTGCTGATAAAAAAAAGCATTAATTTTTCTAATAAGGTTAAGGATAATATTGTTGGTGGATAAATGTAAGGAGTGTGTGTAAGGATGTGGTGCATACTAATTCATTCCAAAAAGCAATAGGTTGGGAGTAATATGTTCAAACTCTTATGTATTGAGGTGATATTTATTTATAATATTATGTTCTTGATTGGTGATTGCTATTATCATTTTATTCTTAAAGTTTTGAATCTTTATTCATAATATTGATCCTTAGATTTGATTGGAAAATACTTCAAAGCATCTGAACTAAATAATAATGCTTAACATATTTGAATGCTAGGAATATATTTGAAATGTTAATTGTTTTATAATGATAAGAATTTTTTATAAATATGCGAGGAATGGATATTTATGATAATTCTTAATAATTTTGTATGCGAGAAATCGATATGAATAATTTTTATATGTGTATCAATGTCAATCAAGATGGAATGATATATTTTTAATTCATTGAAAATACAGGCGAGTGAGAAGAGTTAACCCCAATCCCAATTTTCCCAATTGAATCATCCAAATCATTTACTTTTCTTTTATTTAATTTCTTAAAAATTCATGATACAAACAACCTTTCAAACAAACTTTTACACATCTTTTTATATTTAGTGAATATTATACTTGAGATTTTAGAACTATTCCTTGTAGGTTCGATATTTGTCCTTAGGGACAATTTATTACTTCTGAGTCGGTACACTTGTCATAAAATAATCATGCACTAGTTAAAATTAATTTTGAAAAAGCATACAACTTAGTAAACTGGGTATTCATGTATTATGTGATGGGTCATATGGGTTTCTGCAGAAAATGGATTTCTTGGATTAGGCCTTTCATGGAATCATCTACATTATAGGTATTAGTAAATGGTAGCCCAACTAAGGAAATCAGACCTTTTCTTGGCTTGGCATTTCGATGGGGAAGGTGGAGTAGAGGTTAGCCTTTTACAGTTTGTGGACAACACACTACTTATATGTGAGGCAATTGATAATATTCATGTATAAAATATGTGTTGAGGTGTTTTGAGATGGCTTCGAGCTTGAGGGTGAATTTTTATAAGACTAAAATTGGCGGTGAAAGAATTGATAATGACTTACTGTCCCTTTTCCACAACCTTAAATTGTAGCTTTATGGTCATTCCTCTTATATATTTAGGCCTACTTGTAAGAGGGAATCCTAGGAAAGAACTTTTCTGACAAGAAAAAGTGCAGAATATTACGAATAAGCTAAGTAGCTAGAAAAGGAAAATGCTATCATTTATAGGAAGGGCCTGCGTAGTTAAGTCTGTCTTATCTGTTGTGCCTCTCTTGTATTTATTCTTTTTTAAAGCACCAAAAATAATATGCAAATTAATCACTAAGATACAACGTAACTTTGTATAGGGTTGGAGGTTAGAGGGGAGGAAAATTCCTTGGATTAAGTGGAATAGTTTGTGTACAGAAAAAGAGTGTGGAGGGGGCTAGGAATTAGAGATGTAGAAAAGTTTAATTTGGCTTTATTAGCAAAATGAAAATGGAGGCTTGGTATCGAAAGTTAAGGTTTATGGATTGATGTGAGTTGATTTTTATATGGTTCCATTTTATGGTGACACTTTACTTAGAGTTGGGATTTTAGCAAGTTATAGTGAAACCGTAGGAAGATTCCCACTGGACACGAACTTAACCAAATGGTTAAGTAAGTGTGAAGGTGCACTTCACAAAGACAAAGATGAAAAATCAATATCAAGTGAGAGATGAAATGCAATGGGGAATGGAAATGGCAATAAGGTAAACATCAATGGTGGTCATGGCCAAACCAAATGATGAACCATAAATATATAACAAAATCAAAACCAATAGCAAGAATTCAAGACAAAGACATTGAAATGAATTGAAAAGAGTGGAAAAAGAGTAGCTTATGGAGTGGTTGTGAGAGTGGTTCACGCCACTTGGGGTGTGGTAGCCACCAAGATGAGTGAAGGGCCGCCACTTGAGAGTCTCAAGATAAGACCTAGCCAAGAGGAAACAAGTCTCACAAACACCTCACACAAATTGTGCAGAGTAACTTTTCTATTCAAATTCAACATGTCAATACATGGAGTAAGGCACCCTATTTATTGGAGATGGTGCCTTGGTGAGCAAGAAGCAAGGGTAGGATGGGAAACACAAAAAAAGAGGGAACCTTAGGGTTTGTCTAAGTCAAAACCGCACCCTAGGCTTGTCCTTCTAGAAACTAGGTCAAATTTCCTTCCTAAAGGGCTAGGAACAAGCTAAAATGATAACTACACCACCTATTATGCTAAATGAACCTTATTCTAGCCTATCTTACTATTTGGACCCCTAAAAAGAGCCCAAATTATTTACAACTTGTTTTATTCTTAAGAAGACTAGCAGGAAGAACATTAGATGCTCTGGTTTGTGTCCATTTCTCCCTCTGGTGAGGTATGCTAGATCCTTGGTGAGGTCTTCACTTGTTTGTTGAGATGACTTCTCATGGTGTGAATGGTAATGTGCATCCTTGGTCATCTTCTTGTTGGCTTGGTTTGTATCATGCCCCCCAGGTTTGATAGAATTTGACCTCGAATTTAGAATTTCTACAGATAACATAGTTAGTTTGTTCACATATAAGATAGTGCAGGGTGTGGGATGTGGAACAAACTTATGTTCTTTGAGTTTAGGCAGTTCAAAAGTGTGAGCTCTTTTTACAAGCCATGTTGGAAAAGAATATTTGGGGATGAAAGGGCTTGGTGATAAAAATCCTCTCAAAAGGTGAGAACCCTTAAGAGGTGTTTGATGTTCATCCCAAAGTTTATTTGTCCAAGATGTCAAGTAATTTTTATTTGGTAATGAAAAAGATAAGGAAGAAAGACACCTTCGAGGTGTAAGGAAAAGAATATTTGGGGATGAAAGGGCTTGGTGATAAAAATCCTCTCAAAAGGTGAGAACCCTTAAGAGGTGTTTAATGTTCATCCCAAAGTTTATTTGTCCAAGATGTCAAGTAATTTTTATTTGGTAATGAAAAAGATAAGGAAGAAAGACACCTTCGAGGTGTAATTTGTAGCATGGCACGAGTCAACATGATTGATTTAGTTGTGTAAGATGATATTTTATGACTCGGTTCATCGTTCCTTTCTTGCTCTTTTTCATTTTCTCTTTTGTTTTTTTATTTTTATTTGGTCCCCATGAACCTCTTTGGGAGAGAGGGTTTTAAGATAACCTTGTGCCCTTGGAAGTTAAAAGTCATTTTGTTCGTTATGCCATCATGAAGAACTTGTCTATCATATTGCCAAGGCCTTCCTAATAGAATATGTGAGGCTTCCATTGTCACAACATCACATAAAACCTCATCTTTATACTTTCCAATAGAAAAGGCTATGAGGACTTGCTTGTTTACTATTATTTCCCCCTCTTAACTTAACCATTGAAGTTTATAGGGCTTTGCATGAGAGATGGTAGGTAACCCAAGTTTGTCTACCACTCTTGTGCTTGCCACATTTGCACAACTTCCCCATCCACTATTAAGGAACACAACTTATCATTAATGAGGCACCTAGTGTGGAAAATGTTTTCCCTTTGACTTTCATCAAAAGGATTTAAAACTTGGCCTAGCATGTGCCTCACTACTAATAAGTCTCCTATACATGGAATTTCACTTTCTTCCTCACTTAGGGATCTAGAAGAAGTAGGGGACCTAGACCTTTGTGAGCTATGATCACTCATGACAACCCCCACTTTGACCATCATATTTCTTTTAGAAGGACAATTGGTTGCAATATGCCCAAAACCTAAACATTTAAAACACTTTTGACTTGAGATTTTGGTAGGTGACTTAGGTGTTGAAGTGGAGGGTTTACAACGTCTAGGATTGTAAGTGGAATCTTTCTCAAAATTTGAAGAAAAAGTTTGGGAAGAAGATTTGTTTTTGTTTTTCCAAGATAATTGGTAGTAGCCATCATTATGAAAGTTTTTTAAATGATTTTTCTTTGAAAGTTGATATTCTACCTTGATGGCAAGGTGAACCAATTTTCTAATGATGAATACTCATAAAGTTCTACCACATCTTAGATTTCCCTTCTCAATCCACTAACAAATCTAGCAATTTTGGACTCCTCAGTTTCATGCATGTCAATTTTAGTTAAAATTGTTTCAAGCTCTTTAAACTAATCATCTACACTACTAAGTCCTTGTTGAAGCCGTTGGAGTTTCAACAAAAGTTTCTTCTTATAATAAGGAGGAACAAACCTCGTGTGCATGCATTCTTTCAAATCATACCAAGAGACCACGGTTGGCCTCTTGTTTAGCCCAATCTCCATTACAATCTTATGTCACCACTGCATGGCATACTCTAAGAATTCTAAGGAGACTAATTTTACCTTTTGGTCCTTTTGGACCTCATGTACATTAAAAACTTGCTCTACCTTAGCCTCCCATCCTAACTAAATGTTGGGGTCACTTTCCCCATTAAATCTAGGCAATTTTACATAGGGAAAATAAATTTTAGAAGGATGGTGTTGATGTTGGGGCCTTTCATCAAATTGATTCATTCTTCAATCTTCATCTTCCTCATGGTTGTCATATTGAGTGATGCTCCTTGTAGCTCTCCTATGCTCCCACCTCCTTGGTGGTCTTACTTGTGCGGTTTCAAGCCTTTGGAGTCTCTCCTCCAATTGCCTCATCTCTTCTTCCTTTTGTTCTAGGGACCTTTTTGCCGCCACCAACTCACCCATAAGGAAAGCCTTTTGGGGAGATTGAGGTTTTGATGATTCCCCTTAAGAAAGATGAGCCATAAAATAAAAATAATGAACAAAGAATTAGTGAAAGAAAAGTTAGATCACTCTCCCTCAATCATGCGTCACTCTTGTGTAAAACAAAGAGGAGAAGACACAAGGCACTCAAAAAAGAAAGTTTCCCCTCAACAAAGGTCTTTCTAGGTGTTGAAATCTCTCAAATGAAAAGGACAAAGCCCTTAGCACTTGATCTTAATAGGACTACAACAAAACTTAAGGAAATTTTAAAGGACAAACAAGAAAAGCACAAAATAAGAAAGCTAAACCAAGTTTGAGAAAAGATGTATGACCAAAACTTTTTAAGAAAGATGTTACGACCAGTCCTTGGTCATCGACTCAGAGGCTGACCACAGACATTGCACGTCGATACTTGGTAATGGAAGGGAGCCACGTGAAGTGGGCACCAGACACATACCCGGGAGTCGGTCAATCTTTGGGTTGCTATCCTAAGCCCGATGTTGGAGATCGATATCGGACCTCGCCAGTAGAGGGAGAAGATCGGACATCGGCCGTCAGGATGAAGTGGAAGGCCCCGTAAGGTGGGCCCTAGAATGTCGTTAAGATAACAGTTAAAGACAAGAGATATGTGGGAAGCCTAAGTCACGAGGGATCCATGCACGTGGTGTGTATGACGCATGAAGGCGCAGCACCATGAATAATCCTAGGAGGCGTAAGGGCCCATTAGAATTAGGGTTTTTGCATGCATGGCACGTGGGTACTTAGGGAACCCGCGAAACAAATGGCGCTGAATATTAGGTGCACCAAGTTGGTACCTAGGCGGCCACTCTGATTATTTGTTGCACTCCAGTTAAGGGTGGTTCATGTGCCAAATACGCTAAGATTACACAATAGCGGCACAGGGACATTCTCCAAGGAACCCTAGACAATGGTAACAGAACAGAGGTAAACCCTAGTTTCAACCTATTTAAAGGGTGCAAAGAACCCTAACAAGGTATGCAGTTTTTAAGACTGAAGTTATTATATACACTTAGTGTTCTTTGCCCTAATACTGACTTGAGCGTCGGAGTGCAAACGGCCGCTAGGGCGCCCCTTTGTCTTTCCAGGTGAGAAGTTTCTTGACGGGGAAGGCATAGTTCTCAGGCAAGGATAGGAGGGCCAAAGCAGCTGTTGAAGTCAACCGGTGAGGCGAGTCAACCGGCAAGAACATTTGGCGCCCACCGTGGGGCTCGTTAAAACAAGGTCCCACTCACAGTTATGTAAGGAGTCTTAACCAGTAATATGAGGAGTACGAGACGGGCTGCAGCCAGATCCGAGGGAAGGGCACCCCCCGAGGAGAACAATGTGACCACGCAGTAGGTCCTGGATACGATGCGCGCTCTCCAAGCAGAAGTAGCAGCTTCTCGAGCGAACAACGCAGAATTACGCAGAGCCAATGAGGAAATACGAAGGGACTTACAACAGGTGGGAGAACGTGCGGAGGACGAGTGTGCACCACCAGTGCCACTTAGGGCACGTCCCATGCCATTCTCGCGAGCAATCATGAGTGTCGTGTTACCGACAATGTCTCTAGGTCTGATAGTCTCCTTCATAGGAGTAGAAGACCCAGAAGCCCATCTTACAGCATTCAACACCTAGATGATGCTCACCGGAGGATCTGACGTCGTCTACTGTAAGATGTTGATGGGCACCCTATCAGGTGCAGCACTAGAATGGTTCATCAGCCTCCTCGACGGACACATTACTAGTTTTGATCAGTTTGCCACACTGTTCAAGGAACAGTACCTTGTAAACAAGGCCCCCGTCCGGCTTTCTTACGATGTTTTTTATGTCAAGCAGTACTAGGGGGAATCCATGAAGGGCTACCTGAACAGATTCGGGATTCAAGTGGTCTGCTTGAAGCCCACCGATGAGGCCATGATAGTTAATGCCTTTGTCAAGGGAATGTTACCAGGGCCCTTCAGCGAATCATTTCTAAGGGTCTACCCGAAGACATTCACAGAGATTCGACGTCGAGCGTTAGCACACATTGTCGCAGATGACCGAGTCACGCAGAAGCAAGGCCTCGTCGCTCCTGTCCGACCACGAGCAACCACCCGACCCCAGCCTATGAGAGTCCACGAAGCGACAGTGGAGAAGAAAGGGGCGGAAAAACCCTAGGAGCGGACCCCAAGGGGGGCACGCACGAGAAGGGATCCTCCCCCAAAGCATAACTTCCGAGTGGAGCTCAAGGAGTTGATCGACATCCCTAACATAGCAGTTAGATTCAAGGTACCAACGAAGACTGATAGGAAGATGGGGCCCAAAAAGAATGCTTGGTGTGAATTCCACCAAGCGAATGGCCACCATATACGAAATTGCCTGGCCTTGGCGCATCAACTAGACGAGTTAGTAAAGAGCGGGTTCCTGAAGGATTACCTGCAAGAAGAGATGGACGATCAGACATTGGTGACTACTGGAGCGGATCAGGGCCACGAGGTGCCTATTCATGGAGAGGTAAACACTATCTCAGGAGGGTTTTCAGGAAAGGAATGTGCCGCCTCCCAGACGACAGTGGAGGCACCACAGGTAGATCTCATTCCCGACGTCGACCTCGTTTTCACACAAGCCGACCTCCGAGGTGTCATACCTCACGATAATGACCCAGTGGTAATCTCTCTAGTCGCCGCCGGGAGAAGGGTGCGCCATGTCCTCGTAGATCAAGGAAGTTCGGCCGATGTTATGTTCTTAACAACCTTCAACCACTTACGGTTATCCACGGACCAATTAGAGCCCTACGTTAGACGTTTGTATGGCTTCGCAGGGAATGAGGTAGAAGTCCATGGGTGCATTGAACTAAGTACCACGTTCACAGACAACCTATCTTCGCGCACTAATAATATTAGGTACCTTGTCGTCGACGCACCCTCAGCTTACAACATACTATTGGGAAGACCAACCTTAAACAGGCTGGGGGCAGTTCCCTCCACAAAACACATGAAAGTGAAATTGCCCTCCCTTGAGGGAGCAGTAATCACCATCGCGTCCGATAAAGGAGAAGCTAAGAAGTGTTACAAAAATAGCCTAAAGACGAAAGGAGGGATATTCTCTGTCACGTTCATACCACCAAGGGAACATGGAGTGACCCGAGAAGAGATCATCCGAGAAAACCGACCTGAGCCTGCCGGAGGTGTGGTAGAGAGGGAGATCAGAAGGAAGATGTTTAAACTTGGGCAATCATTAAACAGAGAGTCACGGAACCAAATCTTTGAGGTCATAGCACGACACCTCGATGCCTTCGCGTGGTCCGTCGCTGACATGCCCTGCATTGACCCTGATTTCTTGTGTCATCGCCTCACTATGGACCCCAGCGTCCGGCCTGTCCGCCAGAGAAGACGAAATTTCAACGAAGAGAAGCGACAGGTCATCCGGGAGGAGACGGAGAAACTGTTGAAGGCTGGCCACATCAGGGAAATCCAGTACCCTAAATGGTTAGCCAACGTGGTGCTAGTGAAGAAAGCAAATGGGAAGTGGAGAATGTGTGTCGACTTCACGGATCTCAACAAAGCCTACCCAAAGGATTCTTACCCGCTGCCCAACATCGATGCCTTGGTAGATAGTGCCTCGGGGTGTAGGTTGCTAAGCTTCCTGGATGCTTTCTCTGGTTACAACAAGATCATGATGCACCCTAGGGACGAATGCAACACCGCGTTCATGATCGAGTTGTCCTGTTATTGCTATAAAGCCATGCCCTTTGGGCTGAAGAATGCAGGGGCCACCTACCAACGACTAATGGACAGGGTGTTGGCACCCATATTGGGACAAAAAGTCCAAGCATATGTAGATGACATGGTGGTCACCACCTAGCAGAGGGAACAACATGCAGCTGACTTGGAAGAGTAATTCACTACAATAGCAAAATACAGGTTAAAGTTGGACTTGGAGAAGTGCGTGTTTGGAGTAGAGGCAGGGAAATTCCTAGGTTTTTTGCTCACTGAACGAGGAATCGAGGCGAACCCCGAGAAGTGTGTTGCCATAATGATGGAAACCAAGTAGAGGACGCTCAAGCCCGTGAAGCCCAAGCCCAACAAGGGGCCCAAGCCCAACGAATCACTAGGAGCATGGCAAGAGCTTTGGGACAAGAGTATCAAAAGATGACTCTTCTTATTTCTATTGTGTAGAGTAGGGGTAAGCATATTAATAAATAGGTGTGAAATTAGTAAGGGATGCTAGGGGGAGTGTAGATATGAGTTAGAAGGTGCCAAACTAGGAAGGAAAGTCACACTTCCTTCATGCACTAGTTGGCGCCGAATTTGAGTGTCATTTAGGGGCACATTTGCATTTGATTAGCTTAGCATTTCAGCACCTTATAGGCTATAAATAAAGGTGCTGCCCTTGTACAAATGAGATTTGGAAATTAGAAGTAGAGAAACTATACTCAAGTTTAGAGAGAAATTGTGAGTCTTGTTGTCTTCTTCTTCCTTTGCCTTATCTTGTGTGCCAATGGTGAGCTTCAAGTGGCGGCAACCTTTCACTTATCTTGGAACAAGACTCCAAGTGGCGTGAATGCAGTTCCAAAGTCTCAAATCCAGCAAGCTTCATTCCATAAGTGTTCATTCTTTCATCTCTTGCAATTTCAATCGGTAGTTTCCAATGTTTAGTGTTCTTCATCCTTTTTCACCGTTTAAATTTGTGTTTCCTAGCTTAGTCTTCAATTTCTGTTCGGTGCAGTAGTTATATCTTTCAATTCTGTTCGGTTTTCAATTGTTGTTCTTCAATTCTTGTTGCTTGATTCCATTTGACAATATATGGACTTCCATGTGAGCTTTGGTTCGGTGCAAAGTCTTGTTGAGTTCTTGAATTAGAACATTGATCCAATTCTAAGTAAAGTGCCAATTCATGACCAACTCAAGTTGCTCCTAAGAATGTCAAAGAATCATGTATTCTTGTTATTGCATTCACATCACATAATAAATATAAGAAGCCCGATCTCAGTGAAAGAAGTGCAGCAATTGATAGAGCACATGGTCGCTCTGTCCAGGTCCGTGTCGGCAGGAGAGGACAAGGGTCATCCTTATTTCCAGTGCTTGAGAAGGAACAACAAGTTCGTCTGGACCCGTGACTGTGAGGAGGCTTTCGAAAAATTGAAGAAGTACCTGGCCAGCCCTCTAGTATTGTGCAAACCCGAGCTAAGTACCCCACTCCGTTTGTATTTCACAGTTACAGAAAGGGCTATCAGTTCAGTCTTGTTACAAGAACAGGACCTGGTACAAAGACCAATCTACTTCGTTAGTAAGGTGTTGCAGGGGTCGGAGGTAAGATACCAGACCTTGGAAAAGGCGGCCTTAGCAGTAGTCTTTTCAGCAAGAAGGCTCCGCCATTATTTTCAGAGTTTCATCGTCATGGTAATGGCGGACCTTCCAATCCACAAAGTCTTGCAGAAACCAGATGTGGCGGGAAGAATGGCACGATGGGCGGTAGAATTATCTGAATTTGACATACATTATGAACCCAGGGGCCCCATCAAGGGCCAGATCTATGTCGACTTCATAGTAGAACTCTCCTCAGCAGCTACCCATCAAGAAGGGGCGGATTTCAAGTGGGTACTCTCAGTAGATGGTTCCTCAAACCAACAAGGTAGTGGAGCAGGTGTCATTTTGGAAGGTCTGGATGGGTTGCTAATCGAGCAGGCCCTCCGTTTCGCTTTCAAAGCTAGTAACAACCAAGCGGAGTACAAGGGCCTGATCGCAGGAATGCTGTTAGCAAAGGAAATGGGAGCAAGGGGATTGTTGGCGAAAAGTGATTCTTTGTTAGTTACAGGACAGGTCACGGGGGAGTACCAAGCTAAAGACCCTCAAATGGTCGCATATTTAGAATACGTCCAGGTGCTGAAAGAATCAATCGACGTGTTCGAGTTAGTCCATGTACCCAGAGAACAAAATGCCCGAGCTGACTTGCTTGCAAAACTCGCCAGTTCGGGCAAGGGGGGCAGGCAGAGGACGGTGATTCAGGAAACTCTGAAGACACCTCGAACAACCACGGACAAAATGGCAGAAATCCAACATGTTGACACTTCGGAAGGGACAAGGAGGAGTCATCAATCGTTACCGCAGGAGATGATGAAAACGCCTAGAATAAGCAGGTATCCGGTTCCTGGAGAGATAGTGCCACAGGTTCAACAGATCGAGGTAGGAGAAACTTGAATGATAGCCTACCAGTGTTACCTGGCTGACGGAATACTCCCGTTAGATCCCGCAGAAGCCCAGAAAATAAAGAAAAATTCAAGCAAGTACACTATAATTGATGGAAAGTTATTTAGGCACGGATTCACCCATCCCATACTGGTATGTGTGGATGGTGAGCAATGCTCGCGCATCATGGCACAGCTACACGAAGGAATATATGGTAGCCATATTGGCAGCCGATCTCTCTCATCAAAAGCCCTCCATGCAGGTTATTACTGGCCAACCATGAGGGCAGACTGCACAAGATACGCCCAACGATGCAAACAGCGCCAACAACACGCTGATTGGCACAACGCACCCGTAGAAGAATTGAGATCGATATACAGCCCATGGCCATTCCATACGTGGGGAATCGATATTTTGGGGCCCTTTCCTTTGGCAATAAGGCAGATGAAGTACCTCGTGGTTGCCATAGAGTACTTCACGAAGTGGATCGAAGCTGAACCAGTAGCGCAGATCACGACCCACAAGGTCCAACACTTTGTGTGGAAAAACATAGTGTGTCGTTTCGGGATCCCGAAGAGGTTAGTATCTGATAATGGTACCCAATTCGCAAGTCAGCAACTGGGTAAACTATGTACAGAGTTGGGAATAAAACAAGTATTTGCGTCAGTAGAACACCCCCAGACGAACGGATAGGTGGAGTCGGCCAACCGAGTTCTGCTCAGAGGTCTGAAAAGAAGATTGGACAAATCCAAAAGGAATTGGGCAGAAGAAGTTCCTAGAATCATGTGGGCCTACTACACCACCCCTCAATCCACAACCAAGGAAACGCCATTTAATTTGGTGTATGGTTCGGACGCTATGATCCCAGTAGAGATCTAGGAGAACTCACCACGTTTCCAGAACTTCGTGGTCGAGGAATCGAACGAAGAAAGAAAGGTGAACCTGGACCTACTGGATGAAGTGAGGGAAGAAGCAAAGATCAAAGTTGAAGCCTTGAAAAGGAGGGTGGAGTACAAGTACAACTCCAAGCTAAGACCTCGCTAGTTCCAGATCGTCGACATGGTGATGAGGAAGGCTCACCCGTACCAGTTAGAAAACAAGCTATCTCCCAAGTGGACCAGTCCTTTCAGAACAACGGAGGCCCTTGGAAATGGAGCATATAGACTCGAGACATTAGAAGGTGGCGTGATTCCTCGCACTTGGAATGCGACCGACCTAAAGTTTTACTTTAGTTAAATCTTGCACTTGTACACGTTTATGGGGACACTCTTTTTCCCTTAAAAGGCTTTTTTAACGAGATCACCCGAATAAAAGTTATTCAGTTAAAAGTACATTGCAAAGTTAATGAACCTCTCCCTTGTAGTGATAAAGTTAAGAGCGGAAGCAATATGGTTCCCCGAGTGGACCTCTCTTACGTAAGTTCACCAAGCCCGAGAATAGTACGGTTCGCATAAACGAACGAACCTCTCCCTTGTAGTGATAAAGTTAAGAGCGGAAGCAATATGGTTCCCTGAGTGGACCTCCCTCTTACGTAAGTTCACCAAGCCCGAGAATAGTACAGTTTGCAGAAACGAACGAACCTCTCCCTTGTGGTGGTAGTTAAGAGCAGAAGTAGTATGGTTCCCTGAGGGAACCTCCCTCTTGCGAGAAATCACCCAGTTCGAGAACGGTATGGTTCGTTAAGATAAAAGAACCCTTTCCCTCGAAGTGATGCCCAGAGAAGTGGAGGCAGTTTGGTCTTCCCAATAAGCCCCTCTGGTGCAAGTTTACCTAGGTGAAAAAGAACATGGTTCGGGAAAAAACTAAAGGAACCTCTTTCCTTTGGATATCGCGCAGAAAACAGAGGTAGTTTGGCATCCCTAGGTAAACCCCACTCGTGTGAATACGCCAAGACAAAAGAAAGTATGTTGCAAGTATCGGATTCTCAGCTATACCCTGACTCTATACAGCAAGGGTGAAATTAAGAAAGTAGCCACCCGTGTGGGATAGCCAACATCAGGAAGAGGAAGGCGTACGCCCCCTCTCACGTATCAAACTCCACACAGATAAACAACTACGCAAGGCAACAACAGTTATAAAGAAATAAATGCTTATGAAGTATACATACAAAGAAGTTTGGTTGACTACAAAATAGAGTTACAGAGAGAGTCATCCTCGTGGCACGATCTGGCCATCCACAACGCATTTGGACTCATCAAAGAGGGAGGGATCTACTTCAGGGTATGTGCAGGTGAACTGAGCGACAGCATCTTGAAACCTCTCATCGTAGGCCGTAGCAGCATCATTCATAAGCTCCTCTTCGGCCCTTCTGAAGGACTCAGTCTTCTCGACCAATTCGCCCTCAACCTGCCCTAGGAGGATCTCGCGTTGTGTGCCCCTACTCTCCAGATCAGCCACCTTCCCCTTCAGTTCGGCCACAATGTCATTTAGCTCAACCGTGCGGGTACGTAGAGGCAGGATCTTTGCTTCCAACTCGACAGCCTCCAGGCTCTTGTCTTGAAGGGCCTTCTTGGCGTCTTTTTCAGTCTGACGAAGGCTGGCCATCTCCAGGTACAGAGCAGTTTCACGGTTGGCAAAGACTTTGGCCCTGGCAACAAAATCGTCCCCAAGCTTCACCATTTTGGCCTCGAGGTCCCTGAAAGCTTGCGTCCTCGCAAGTGCCCGGTTGGAGCCAAACAAGAGGTCCCCCAGAACGTTAGCCACGCGCTCCTGAAGGAGAATATCATCTAGGCCCTCCGCCTCACAACTTTGGAAACGACTAAGCGCTTGTCTGAGCAGCAAAGGGAGGGGCGTGGGGGAGTCCATCTCTTGACTTCTAGTTGCACTCTCTCCCCCACCCTCCAGGGCAGCAGCTGGAAGAGGGGAGGAGGCGCTAGGAGAATGGTCTATGAAGGTCGGAGCGCCAGCCGAGACAGAAGCTGAAGGCACCACAGATGTGCCCACCCTTGGTCGCTTGAAGACCAGGCCGATGCAAGTGTCTTCGTCATCCGACTCTACCGCCAATACCCTCCTGAGTTCACCGACGGTAGGGGCTGGATTAGTGGGCTGAGAGGTTGGAGCAATCGATGTCGAAGGAGCCAAGGGTATTGAAAGTCCTGTCCTAATGGTGGCCGCCCTTTGCTTAGGCAGGAGATCCGCCAATTTCCTCTTCTTATCTTCGCTGAGACGCATATCTGTGTAGTAGAAACAGGTCAATATGAAACAAGCAAACAAGACCAGGATACATGCAAGACCATAACAAAATAAGAAGCACGAGAGTGCAGGAATACCAATATAGCTTTCAAGATCCTCGAGGCTATACTCACGCTTGAGTAGCTCCAAAGTACTCAGAGGGGCGGTGAACTCGGACAAAAGCTCACATACACCTCTCTCCAGGGTAGAAAGATCCTCGAGACGTCGGACCCTCTGTAGGTTCGGCTTCTCTATCCAGTACAAGGGGAACCCATCTAAAAGAGAAGGGTCCCTCCGGTTGCAGCGAACTTTAAAAAAGTTCTTCTTAAACCCTTTGTATGATTGCTGAAAGAGTGTCAAGAGTACTCTCCCAGCCACGCCATTGAGGCTAACTCACAACTTCTTTCCCGGGTCTTTGGCCTCGAAGAAGTAGAGGAAGATGTCCACCGACGACTTAAGACCAAGACTGCAGCAGAAAATTGCAAATGCCCGCACGAACGCCCAACTGTTAGGATGAAGTTGGGCGGGGGCCACATTTAACTCAGTCAGCAAAGTACGCTTGAAGGAGGTAAAGGGCAACCGGAACCCCAGCCTTCAAAAGAGGGTCGGGTATACAAAGTAGAAAGGATCCTCAGGGTCGGAGGCCTCATCGGCACACACCGGTTCCCCCACGCGGCAAGCCACCATCCGCACGAAACGGGTGGCACGATTGTCTCTTTCTATAAGCTGCTATGCTTTTCAGGGTAGTGAAGGTAGATGTCTCCCTTAAGAAGTCCGCTGGAGCCCAACGGTACAGAGACTCATAAAAAGAGGCAGGAGGGGGGGAACTGAGGAAAGTGGAGAAGCAGAGTCCGAAGGAGAAGCCGGTTCGGGAACTCGCTTCGTTCGCTTAGTCATCTTGACGAGAAAGATAAAAAGAAAAAGAAAGGAGAAACTTTAGAAGGGAAGCGGCACGACTCAACAGCATCAGAAGAAACCCAGAAAACAGAAACCCGAAGCGTGAATAGTAGAAATAAATGCACAGGAAATGCGGAAATCATAAACAGACCCTGGCAGGTGTAATCATGTCGCGAACAATAAAATCGTAAGTGGCAAAGCAATCGGAAAGTAAAAATCGTACCTTTCGAGTGTTGGAATCCGGAGGTTTGAACAGGGGGAAAGAGAAGAGAGTGTTTTTCTGCGCAGAGAGCTAAGAGGAGGTCGTGCAAATGAAAGTGATGAAACAGTAGTGGGAGCGTAAGGTTAAGATGTTTGAACAATGCACTAGGAAGTTCAAGCGCCAACAAATCCCGGCCATCGATTTTGACACGTGTACATAGATCACGTGGAGAACGATGAAACGTCACTTCGGTGTACTGTTCACACTAGCTACCCAGTGCCACGTAGGTCGCGCAGCGCGATCACTTAGTCTCTTTACTGAAGCAAGTTACAGCTTGAGACTAGGGGGCTTGTGTCCCGACCAGTCCTCGGTCATCGACTCAGAGGCTGACCTCAGACATCGGACATCGATACTTGGTAATGGAAGGGAGCCACGTGAAGTGGGCCCCAGACACATACCCGGGAGTCGGTCGGTCTTTGGGTTGCTATCCTAAGCCCGATGTTGGAGATTGATATTGGACCTCGCTAGTAGAGGGAGAAGATCGGACATCGGTCGTCAGGATGAAGTGGAAGGCCCCGTAAGGTGGGCCCTAGAATGTCGTTAAGATAACAGTTAAAGACAAAAGATATGTGGGAAGCCTAAGTCACGAGGGATCCATGCACGTGGTGTGTATGATGCATGAAGGCGCAGCACCATGAATAATCCTAAGGCCCATTAGAATTAGGGTTTTTGCATGCATTATACGTGGGTACTTAGGGAACCCGCGAAACAGATGGCGCTGAATATTAGGTGCACCAAGTTGGTACCTAGGCGGCCACTCTAATTATTCGTTGCACTCCAGTTAAGGGAGGTTCATGTGAGATTACACAATAGCAGCACAGGGACATTCTCCAAGGAACCCTAGATAATGGTAATAGAACAAAGTTAAACCCTAGTTTCAACCTATTTAAAGGGTGTTAAGAACCCTAGCAAGGTACGCAGTTTTTAAGACTGAAGCTATTCTATACACTTAGTGTTCTTTGCCCTAATACTGACTTGAGCGTTGGAGTGCAAACGGCCACTAGGGCGCCCCTTTGCCTTTGCAGGTGAGAAGTTTCTTGACGGGGAAGGCACAGTTTTCAGGCAAGGATAGGAGGGCCAAAGCAGCCGTTGAAGTCAACCGGCGAGGCGAGTCAACCAGCGAGGCGAGTCAACCAGCGAGGCGAGTCAACCGGCAAGAACAAAAGACAAGCAAGAAAAGGCACACAAAAAGACTTTAAGATACTTACTAAACTTTTAACAATGAAATTTTCCTTTCTTTAGAAATTTTTAAAGCAAAAGGATAAAAACTCCACAATGTTGAAATCAATTTGCCAATCAAAATGAACCCACTATTTGAAATGTTGCTATTTGAAGAGATTGGAACCAAAAGCTTGCGCTACTTCTCTAATATATATATATATATATATATATATATATATATATATATTAAACTTGTTTTTGGATTATGGAAATATATTAAACTTGTTTTTGGATTATGGAAATGATATGTCCATAGTTTTGATCATGTATACCAAATAGCACAAAATTTTGGGATTCAATTTAATTGATCACTTGAAATCTTTTGTTTGGAACATAAATCTACTTCTACAAAAACAAATTTACAATTACTTGTAAACTTTCACAATTAAAAGCAAAGTAAGTAGAAACAAAATATAAGGACTCCTAGAAACACTAAAGAACATATGACTCAAAGCAAAAGAGGCAAGATCAAAAGAAGACACAATTTTAATCCAAAAGTGAAAACAAAGCTAATTGATAAGATAAATGTCGAATTGAAAAACAAGAAAGTAAAGGGCTGAAATTAAATGTGCTTGAATGTAAAAACAATAAATTAAAGGTGCTTGAATGTAAAGACAAGGAATTAAAGGTGCAAGAAAGGTAAAGTTTCAAATCAACTCAAAGCAAAATAAGCTTAAGAACCTAAGCTTTGATAACCACATGATGTGAGTTGATTTTTAGATGATTCCATTTTATGGTGACACTTTACTTAGAGTTGGGATTTTAGAAAGTTATAGTGAAACCTAAGGATGATACCCACTAGACACGAACTTAACCAAATGGTTAAGTATGTGTGAAGGTGCACTTCACAAAGGCAAAGATGAAAAATCAATATAAAGTGAGAGATGGAATGCAATGGGGAATGGAAATGGAAATAAGGTAAACATCAATGGTGATCATGGCCGAACCAAATGATGAACCATAAGCATATAACAAGATCAAAACCAAGAGCAATAATTCAAGACAATGACATATATGAAATGGAAATGAATTGAAAAGAGTGGAAGAAAAGTAGCTTATGGAGTGGTTGTGAGCGTGGTTCACGCCACTTGGGGTGTGGTCGCCACCAAGATGAGTGAAGGGCCGCCACTTGAGAGTCTCACACTACTCAAGATAAGACCTAGCCAAGAGGAAACAAGCCTCACAAACACCTCACACAAATTGTGCAGAGTAACTTTTCTATTCAAATTCAACATATTAATACATGGAGTAAGGCACCCTATTTATAGGAGATGGTGGCTTGGTGAACAAGAAGCAAGGATAGGATGAGAAACACTAAAAAGGGGCAGCCTTAGGATTTGACTAAGTCAAAACCTCACCCTAGGTTGGTCCTTCTAGAAACTAGGTCAAATTTCCTTCCTAAAGGACTAGGAACAAGCTAAAATGATAACTACAACCCTTATTATGCTAAGGGCACCTTATTCTAGCATATCTATCTATTTGGACCCCTAAAGAGAGCCCAAATTATTTACAACTTGTTTTATTCTTAAGAAGACCAACTGGAAGAACATTAGATGCTCTGGTTTGTGTCCATTTCTCCCTCTAGTGAGGTCTGCTAAATCCTTGGTGAGGTTTTCACTTGTTTGTTGAGATGACTTCTCATGGTGTGAACGATAATGTGCATCCTTGGTCATCTCCTTACTGGCTTGGTTTGTATCATGGATGAAGGCTCTTAACTCTATATATGGATCTTGGAGGGGTTTAAATTTGGAGCAAAAGGAGGAAAAAAACAAGTTTGGGTGGTGGATGGATGTAGCTAAGGCATGTGATCATAAAGAGAATGGAAAGTGGTTCGACAAGGGAATAAAGTGGAAGCTCAGTTGAGGGGATAAAATTGAGTTTTGGAAGGATTTTTGTCTTGGTGAATATTTTCTAAAGGAAAAGTGTTCTAGGTTGTATTCAATATTAGAGGACAAGGATAAATTTGTTAATGAAATGTGGTTTTGGTTAGATGATAGATGGGTTTGGAATTTTAATTGGAGAAGGGAAAGATAGAACTGGGAGGAAAAAACAATTTTATGATATCTTTGATAGTTGGTTATGGAAGGAAATAAGGATGGCTTCTTTACAGTAAAATCTACATACCTTACTCTCATAAATAATTCAAAGATGGACACATATGGGGTGTTTAAATAACTCTGAAATTTAAAAACAACACCACCAGCTCTTCACCTAGGTTGGAGAGTAATCCTAGATTGGCTCCCTACAAAGGGAAATCTTCTTATTAGGGGTGTCCAGGTTAGTAATGTTAGGTGTGTGTTGTGCAATGAAGAAGATGGGACGGTAGCTCATCTGTTCCTATTCTGCGAAATTTCTAGTATTGTCTAGAAGATATGTGATAGGTGGGTCAACTTGACCTTTGTACATCATAATCGGATTATAGAAAGCTTTCATCAATTCTACCTTTTGAACCTAAATGGGAAGCATAATTGTGTTTGGAAAGGTCTTTAGATTGCAATAATAAGAGAGGTATGGAATCATAGGAATAATATTATCTTTAGGCAGAGGAAGTTGGATATTTCTGTAGTATGTGGTGCCTTGCACAATTAAAAATTTGGTTATGGATTAAACATAAGTAAAAATCGGTAAATTTCTCATATCCTAAATGGTGCCAAGGTCCTATTGAGAGTTTTAAATCTCTAACATATTTTATGCTCATTTGATTCTTGGGAATTATAACAGTTAATTGTTTGATCATCTATGTGAGGTGTAGGTGTCTTTTTTATCTTTTCTACTTTGATCATATGTTTCACAAAGGTATGTGTGTCCTATGTTACAGGTTATTCCTCTAAATATTCATGTTCATACATGAGGATATTATTCCAAGTTAATTTGTGCTCTAGGAGCTATGGTCTTTATTTTGTGCCCTTCATCTCTTCCCTGTTGGATTTTTATAATTTTTGAGTTATCTATGACCTAAGAGCCTCTCTTTGTGACATGTAATGGGCTTTTTTTCAAGCATTATTTTTTGTGCAAAGAGAGGGTAGGCATGCAAATTAGGATCGCGTTCCAGCACTATAATGCAGAATCAATTGTCTACCTTTCAAAGCATAATTTTTTTTGGGAGGAGTGTTTTGTAGTCAGTTTGGGTCTACTATTTTGTAATAGTTGTTTTCCCTACATCACTACATGACAATCATTAAATATCAATAAAATTCATAAATTAAAAATAATTAGTCATTATATCGACTAAATTATATATTAATTTAGAGATTACAAAATTATTCATATCTAAAGTGGTTTCTATTATTAATAAAAAATTATAAAATGATTTTTAAATTGGTATATAAATTAGCTACCTAATTTTTAGCTACTAATATTTTAGATTCTAAATTAGTCTCAAAAAGACTAATAGAAACTAATTTAGAATATAAAGTACTAAGTAGCTAAAACTTTGGTAGTTAATGATTACATATCAATTTAAAAAATATTTTATAAATTTTTATTAATAATAGAAACTACTTTAGATACTAATAATTTCTTTAGTTTATAAAATAGTCTCTAATTTAGTCAAATAGTAACTAACTATTTTAGTCTCTAAAATTAGTTTTTATTTAATGATTTTCTTATAATGTTTACTATTGTTTAGGACATAGGTCTGGTGTGTAGCTTTTGATAGGAATTTTTTTTACAAGGATTTGAGTAGCGCTTAAGTGCTCTTTATATTTATTCATTCTTTGTGAATAAAAAAAAGCACCATAGAGCTAACTTCTCTTTTTTCTAATTGGTGTCAATGTCCTGTCTTGTGTTTAAAATCTTTGGGATAAGGAGGGGTTTTGAGGTGCCCAAGGGTCATAGATTAGAGGTGATGTTAGCCCAAACAAATGTTGGAGTTTCTGTGTTTTGTTTGGTTTTGGTTTGGATTTTCTACTATGATTTGGTGTTTTGGTAAACTGAGGAATTGTGTAATCCGAAAAACTTATGAAGATGATTAGTTTCAGGTTATATGTTTTTGTGTTTTTAAGTTTTCACAAACTTGTTTTTTTTTATTTTGTTGGTTGGTTGCCCTAAATCTTTACTTCAAATATGATTTTGTATATGGGTTGTGGCACCCCAAGTGTTCCCTTCTATTTTTAATTATTCTTTACCGATCAAAAGAAAAAAAAAGGTTATTGATAGTAGATTCTACAACATCATATGTGTTTTGAAAGGTCGAACTTTGATTTCAAATCTATATTCAGATGGAAATTTATGTTTATGTTTAAGGTGAAATCTATTGGTTTTGTTGCAATACATGGATAACATTTGTTGCTTATTATGTGATCGACCAAGACCTCTTCTTTGAAAACAATTACCTAGCCTTGCGTATAATTGGTGGAAGGAATAACAAAGTTAGTAAATGGTAGGATTGTTGTGTTGTTATCTTTCTTTATCGAGGAACCAAAGAAAACACGTGAGAGATTGAGAGTAAGAAATCCATTGGAAATATTTGAGTTGGGTCCTTGTCACTTTTGCTTACAAATGAATACTTATGTATTAGTCAAATTTAAGTTCTACTGATTTCTGCAGCATTTCAAAATGGAAAACTATATTTTAACATTATTATAGTGTTTTTCGTCTTGATTTGGGTAAGTGCTTTTATGTTTATGGTATGATGAGATTTTATTGCCTATGATTGTTTTCTAAAACCATTAGACATGGTGAGATATGATGATAATAATGTATCTAGGTACGCTTTTGTGAGATTTTTATCCTATTATTAGTATACATATTTTGTTTTTCCAGTGGTAAATTAAAGGTGTTGAGATAAAGGAGAATAAAGAGAAGGTAGTGGTACTAAATTTGTGTTACGAAAGCTAAGACACTGTATCTAACTTTGCATTGACTGATGGAATAAATTCCAAATTATCTAATGCATTATTGATCCTGGAATTTGAATGTTGCCTACTATTCATCAGATTCATCTTCTCAAAATTCATGAAGCAAACCAAATGACTCTGTGCCGTGTTTCACTAATTTATGTTCCAAGTGTTATTAGGTGAACATCTCATTCCTTTTATATTCAACCATAATTATAATAATTAACGTTCTTCAATTAATCTTACTGACAATATTTTAGCCTTTTTTTCAAGAAAATTTTAGTTTTTTTTTTCAAGAAAGGATATTTGAGCTTAACATTTTTTTCTCAACAAAATATATATATATATATATATGATATAATTTAATTTTCAATTATTATTTACAACTATGTTATGGCAACATGTGACACTCGAGACCAAGATCCTTGAAGAATAATCGAAAGGAGCTTTAACCATTACACCAGTCAAATTTTGTTGTCATATTATGATTATTATTATACTTATTAATATGATTAACAATATTAATATAATTAATAATAATATAAACATTATTAATATTATTTATATTATTACTAATATTATTGCTTTATTTGTATTAATATTAATAATAATATTATTATTTATATTATTAATATAATGATAATAATATTATTTATATTATTATATTAATATGTATATTTATTAGTTATGATTATTATTATTTATTATTATTGTTTATGAATATTAGTTATGATTTTATAATTATACATATTATAATAATATTTTTAATATTATGTGTATAATTATTATGATAATGGTTGGTAGGTAGATTTACGAGTTATAATACGAATAAAATCATAATATTAGTAAAATAATATTAATAATATAAATAATATTAATAAAAATATTGATATCGTTAATACTATTTGTTGAGTCTATTAGTGTCTAAGTTCAAGAGGGGAGGAGTGAATTGAACATATAAAATTTTTGCAAACACAAACTGATTTACAGTATATCAGAAAAAGAAACAAATTGAGTCTGAAAAGAACATATTTAATTTTCAGTACACTTTAACAAAACCAACACTTGTACAGGTTAGAATTAAGATCAACCAGAGAAATCTTCAGTACATTTGAGTTATTCTTCACAGCACAAAAGAGAACAAGGTTTGCACCCAAAGATCGAGCATTGAGTTCTTTTGATTCAAAACTTTTAAAGAAGAGAATTTTTAACAAAGATTTTGTAAAGAAACTGTTTGTTCTTAAACAAATCAATACACAGATTCATAAAGCTTTGTTTGTGATTAAAAGAGCTTTTCCAGATCAAGAAGAACAGTTTGAGCAAACCCAGAAAAAACATATTCAATTTTAAAAGAACATATTTATTTCTTAGCAGATTAACCAAAAATATCATAAATAAGTGTAGGGATGAGAAGAATAATGCAAGCACACTTTATACTAGTTCACTCATAATGAGCTACATCCAGTTTCACCTTACTCTAAGGTGGAATCCACTAAAAAACAGTTTCAATCACTTACAACACACAACAGTTCTTGAACCCTCCAAGAACAATACAAACAAAGCTGGAAAAACCCTATTTCAGCACACCTTGCACTTCAAGAAACCCTATCAAGAAGTGACTAACTCAAACACCTTTGTACAAACAAGAATAAAGGAAAGATAACACCTAAAAGAAGATGCAAGAACTAAAACCAGTAGTCCCAATTGCACAAAACCGCACCAACACCTTCACCAAGATCAAGGCACACCAAGAACAAACAATTTTGAAAATCTCTTTGAAAAACTTTCAAAAACTCATTCAAATCCTTTTTCTCATACAAAAAACACTTTATATTTGTTTAAACTGTGATTGAAGAACCCCTTCATGTGAGAAAAGTCTTTCTTTATAAAGAAATCAGTTTCTAACAACTTTTAAAAAAATAGTTAAAAAGTTGTTATAAAAAACAACAGGTTAAATTTAAAACTAACATTTTGTTTTTCAGGAAAACTGCCAGCTAAGCGTAACTGAAATAACTAACTGAACTGCATTTTTTGTGCCCTAACAATCTTTCGAAAAACCTTTCGGTAGAACAAAAATAAACTTATTCTTTTACAGAGAAACAGATTTATTTTTGTGCAGTATCCTGATTTTGTGAGAAAACTTAAGGAGCTTTTTGGAAAAACATTTAAACACTTTTTGTGCTTGATCTTATCACCTGGATTTGGCATAGGGTAGGTCATGAAGCAAAGGAAACCTCAATCACACTCTACCTTATATACAAGATCACTTAATTTCACAGCACAATCTTCAAAGCAAACAAGCTGACGTCCGACCGATTACAGAGTTCTCCTACTCTGGTCCAATATGTTGCAGAGTTGATCTATTTGTTACAAGTGCTAATGTCTGACCACCAATTACAAAATTCTCCTACTCTAGTCCAATATGTTGTCGAGCTGATATGTTTCTTACAAGTGATGATGATCGACAACCGATTACAGAGTTCTCCTACTCTGGTCCACACACACATTATAACCTTCAAAGCAAACTAGTTATTTTCTTCATCAAACACACTATTATATGACAGAGGCTTCATCCAGCTTCAACAATCTCCCCCTGTTTGATGGAGACAAATCCCCATTGCTTTGCACAACTTTGAAGAGAGATCATGGAATACCTGTCCTGCACTAGATTCCATAATCAATACCTGTCCTGCACTAGATTCCATAATATACATAGAAAACTGTTAAAGACCAAAACTCATAACATTATACCTCCCTGCAGTTAAATATCTGAACCAGATCAGCAACTTAGATGAGTTATTCTATTCTTCTCCCCCTTTGGATTCATCTAACAGAATGGGAGCATGGAATAAAAAGAAACACACCATAGCCATACATGACAGTTTAAAATACGACATCATAAGGTGCTATTACAGTTCAGAAATTAAAACACAACCAGTGCAGAAAATTAGAAAACATGTTCAACAAGACATAAAAGAGAAAGATTTGAAACGAATCACATATTCTTATAGTAAAGCTCAGCTAGTTGCTCCTGGACTCCTTCAATTTGATAGTCTAGGTGTTGAAACCTAGCTTGAGTCATTTCAAAATAAGTCTTTTGGTCATCTGTGAGTGTATCAAGCTTGTCCAAAACTTGTCTTTCGAAAATTGTTAAAGGTTCACCTATATATTCAAGAGCTTGATATGCAACCAGTGCATTGTAGTTTGTGGCAACAACATCTTCATTCATGAAAGAATGAACTGGTGAATCCTCCATGTGCTGCATAGATGGTTGAGCCTACACATTTTCATCTTCCCTAAGCATTCCAACATTCTCTTCCTCTGCATCTGCATGATTTAAGGCTTCATGCTCAGCTTTATGAGTAGCATTCCTTATGAAAATCTAGTTGTCGTCCTCCTTATGAAAACCCATTTTCATGAGAGTCTTGGAATTAAAGTCAGATTACCTGCATGAAACCTGGCCACTGGTTCAGTAGGATTCCTCACACAACTTCTATAAAACTGCATCTAGTTGAACCCTTGAATCCCAGCAATGTTCCTTTTGCTCACTTTCAGCCCTGAGTACTTGACTCCGTCAACATTGCTCCAGATTTCTCTAGTGATTTTTAGCTTTACTCCTTTCACATAGGAGACAAGATTCTTGTCATCTTGTACAAGGTTGCTATAGAACACGTTCACTAGGTCTGGATAGACATTTCCAGTCATTTCCATAAAAAATTTCAGTTTTTTATGCTTAAGCAAAGTTTTTGCTTCTGTCAGATTTTCATTCCTCAGCCATGAAAATTCCAAAACCTTAGGTACATTGATTTTCTTCCTGCTTGTCTCATGTATAAACCTTGTCATAGCTTTAGAATCTCCAGCAAACCAGTTTTCCAGAATACCTTGGCTGCTGGTAGGTTGCTCTCTGGATTTCTTCTTTCTATGTGAAGAGGATGCCATTGCTCAACCTGTTTTTACTTGCACCTATTCACCAAGAGAGATAGTTCTAGCTAGAAGAAATGTTAGTGCAAGATTCATATGATGAACAATAAAAGGAAAAATCAGATAAAGTAACATATGTGAACCTGGACAGCTTGTAGCAAGGAAAATAAAGTGTAAAATACAATTGATTTAAACCAGATTTATATAGAACCCAAATCACACTATGAAAAACACGGGTTTGAATACAAAATCAGGAAAACAGATGCAGTACAGATTTGAGTCCATGTAGTACAGAAGGGTGCAGTTTTGAATGATGCAAGAATATATTGAAAACATGTTTTTGCTAACAAATCAAATTTGTTGATCATTAAATGTATCAAATCAGTTAGGATACCCATACATGAACATAAACCTGTTGGTTAATAACCAAAAGACAGTCAATGGTCAAGGAGAGAGAGAAAAGTAATTGTTTCTCTTTCCTAGTGAAAGTTGTGATGATTGTGAAACAGAAAAACAACACGTTAAATCAGGAGATAACAGATTTAAAAAATTACTGCAGTGGACAGTTTAAGCTAATAATACCCAATTCATTTAATAGAAAGTAAAACCTATCTTTAGCAAGAGGTTTAGTGAACAAGTTAGCCAATTGAAATTCATTACCAATGAATTTAATATCACATGTTCCATTAGTTATATGCTCTCTTAGAAAATTATGTCTAATTTCAATATGTTTGGTTCTTGAGTGCATAACTGGAATTTTAGACAGATTAATGGCACTAGTGTTATCACAGTTGATAGGTATCTTATTTAAAAGAATTCCAAAGTCACTTAGTTGTTGCCTTAGCCATAGTGTTTGAGCACAGCAACTTCCAGCTGCTATATATTCTGCCTCTGTTGTAGAAAGAGCAACACGGACTTGTTTCTTGCAATGCCAAGAGATTAGACTTGACCCAAGCATGTGACAAGTTCCACTTGTGCTTTTCCTATCAACCTTGCAACCTGCAAAATCAGAATTTGAAAAACCAGTTAAGTTCAAGGAAACATTGTTTGGATACCATAGTCCAACATCTTTAGTCCCTTGCAAGTATTTCAAAATTCTCTTAGCTACATTGTAGTGTGATTCCATTGGATCAAATTGATATCTAGCACATAAGCACACAACAAACATAATGTCAGGCCTTCTAGCAGTTAAGTACAGTAAAGAACCAATTAAACCCCTGTATTTTGATTGATCCACTGATTTTCCTGCATTATCCTGGTCTAGTTGGCAGCTTGTGGAGATTGGAGTGTTAATTGCTTTGCATTGGTCCATCTCAAACTTCCTAAGAAATTCTTGCAGTACTTTGCTTAATTTATGAAAATTCCATCCTTGAGTTGTTTAACTTGCAGTCCAAGGAAGAAATTCATTTCTCTCAACATTGACATCTCAAATTCACTTTTCATTACTTCTACAAAAGCTTCACACATTTCTTCATTTGTGAATCCAAAGATGATGTCATCCACATAGACTTGCACAAGTATAATGTCTTCTCTTTTCTTCTTTATGAACAAGGTTTTATCATAGGTGCCACGGTCATAACCTTGAGAAAGCATAAACTCACTTAACCTCTCATACAATTGTCTAGGTGCCTGCTTTAATCCATACAATGCCTTCTTGAGCTTGTACACATGCTCTGGATTTTTGTGGTCTTCAAATTCTGGAGGCTGGGAGACAAACACTTCTTCATTAATATATCCATTTAAGAATGCACTCTTAACATCCATTTGGAATAACCTGAATCCTTTTATGCTGGAAAATGCTAAGAGTAGTCTGTCAGCTTCTAGTCGAGCTACTGGTGCATAGGTTTCACCAAAATCTATTCCCTCTTCTTGGTTATAGCCTTTAGCAACCAGCCTTGCTTTATTTCTGGTGACAGCCCCATGTTCATCCATCTTGTTCCTGTACACCCATTTGGTTCCTATGATGTTCATCTCAGGTGTTCTTGGAACTATAGACCATACTTCATTATATTCAAACTGATTTAGCTCTTCCTGCATAGCTGTTATCTAATTGTTGTCATGTAGAGCTTCCTCCAGATTTTTAGGCTCTACTTGTCATACAAAAGCCATTTCCTTGTAGAAATTGTTGAGAGAATTCCTTATTGAGACTCCATTTTCAATTTTCCCAATCACATTGTCAAGGGTGAGATCCCTGAGAGTCTTCCACTCTTTAAGCAATCCTGCATTCACAACAGATTCCTTGACAGCACTTGAATTATCATATCAAAAACAGTAGATTGATTCTTTTGAAGAATGGTTCTTAAATCATTTTAACCAGGTTCATCCATAACAGATTTAGGCACACAACAATCAGATTCATCAAACACCACATGCATAGATTCTTCCACAGTAAGCAATCTTTTGTTATACACCCTGTAAGCATGTCCATTAATAGCATAGCCAATATGTATTCCTTCATCAGATTTAGGATCAAATTTGCCCAGATTATCTTTACCATTATTCAAAATAAAGCATTTGCAACCAAAGACCCTAAGATGACTAATGTTAGGCTTCCTACCTTTATATAGTTCATATGGAGTTTTCTTAAGAATAGGTCTAATCAAAGTTTTTTAAACACATAAGAAGCAGTGTAAACAGCATCTACCCAAAAGTATTTAGGTATATTAGATTCATTTAACATGGTCCTAGCTAATTCCTCTAGTTATATATTATTCCTTTCAACTACACCATTTTGTTAGGGTGTCCTAGGAGCAGAATAGCTATGTATGATCCCAAGTTTTTCACAAAACCTATCAAACTTAGCATTTTGAAACTCTCCCCCATGATCACTACGAATCTGTTTTATGCTATTTTCATTTTCATTATGCAGAACCTTAGCCAGTTTCTTAAAAGCTTTATATGCATCATTTTAGAAGCAAGAAAGAGATTTCATTTATATCTTGAGAAATCATCAACAATTACCAAAGCATAGAAGTTTCCAGCTAAACTAGCAGTCCTAGAAGGTCCAATGAAATCCATATGCAGAACATCCAAAGGTTTATTTGTAGAAACCACATCCTTTGTTTTAAAAGAAGTTCTTGTTTGTTTACCCTTTACACATGCATCACACAATCTGTTATCTTGAAACTTTATATTTGGTAAACCAGAAACAAGATCCTTAGATTTCAATTTTTTCAAATGATTAGTATGGATATGAGCTAACCTCTTGTGCCACAGCCAAGACTCATCACTCTTTGATAAAAAAGACATTCATTTTTAGAGCAATTGTTAATGATATCTAAGAGATAGATGTTATTTACCCTTCTACCTGTAAACAGCACCTTACCAGAAATTTCGTCTGAAATTGTGCAGGTATTTGCTTCAAAATTAACCTTGTAACCCTTGTCACAAAGTTGGCTAATACTTAGGAGACTATGCTTTAGTCCCTCCACATATAAGACATTTTCAATTGTGGTTGATTTTTTAGTACCAACATTTCCTCTTCCGAGAATTCTACCTCTGTTATTATCTTTATATGTGACATGTCCTTCAGCTTTGAGTTTCAAACTTGTGAACTGAGCCAAATCACCAGTCATATGCTTTGAACATCCATTGTCCAAGTACCACTAGTTCTTCTTGCTATTTTTCTGCAAAACAGAATTGACACATATGGTACCCTTTTTAGTCTAGGGTCCTGCAAGACTAATACCTTTCCTTAGGAAGCCATTTGGCCAACCCTTTAGGAACATGGTACCTTCTAGCTTTACATGTTCTAGAGGTATGTCCAGATTTCATACAGTAAAAGCAAGATGCAGAATGCATTGTATTTGAACTGTTAAAAGAATCAAAACCTGTTTTGGAAGGAACAAAAAAACTGGATAGTTATTTCACATTATTCTTTATAACAGGATTATATCCTAGGCCATTTTTATTAAAAACAGAATTTTGAGATCCCAACAATGTTTTAAGATTTTCTCTTCCTTTAGTGAAATTTGATAGGGTTTTCAACAAATATTCAACTTATTTTTTCAACTTCTTACAATTTTCACAGGTTTTTATAGATGCATGCAAACATGTCAATTCAAGACTAACCAAATCAGTTTTAGCTTTGTGTAATTCTTCCTCAAGTGACTTAACCTTAGGTTCAAGTACCCTGTTTACTTGTTCAGTTTGTTACATATGACAGCCAATTTGTTTACTTTATCATTTGTTTCCTTAAAGGCAATTAACAACTAATCATAACTTTCAGAATCAGTGGAAAAGTTACTCACTGAATCAGAGATTGATCCTTCATCATTCACCATGAAGCACATATTTGCTTCTTCACTTCCAGTTGAGGAGTCACTTGTTGAGGGCACTTCATTTTCTTCCCAAGAGATATACGCTCTTTTTCCTTTGCCTCTTTCACTCTTCTTCATGTTCTATGGTAGTCTTCAAAGCAATTCCTTTGGCTCTTTTCTCAACTGTTTCTTGTTCTCTCAATCTTTTGAGTCCTAGCTCATGCTCCATCAATTTTCCAAATAATGCAGCAGTGGACATCTTAGATAAAATCTCTGGATTCAGAGATTGTTGTTACCTTAGGCTGCCAGCTCCTGTCAAGGCATTTTAGCACCTTTATGTTGAGCTCTTCCTTGTCAAAGACCTTACCAAGTCCAGTGAGATGATTTACAATATGTGTAAACCGTTTCTGTACTTCTGCAATGCTTTCTTCTGATTGCATCCTAAAAAGTTCATATTCTTGAATGAGTGAGTGCTTCCTTGCTCGTTTCACATCATTTGTGCCCTCATGAGTTACTTATAGTACTTCCCACATCTCCTTAGCCGAGTTGCATTGAGACACTCTAAATAATTCATCCATATTCAGTGCAGAGGTGATGATGTTCTTGACTAGAGAGTCATATTGAGCCTTCTTCTTTTCACTTTCACTCCACTCAGACCAAGGCTTTTTACTGTTTCATCTTTGACAACCTGCATAGGTACAAAAGGTCCACTGACCACTGCATCCCAAATTTCCAAGTCAATAGATTCCATGAAGATTTTCATTCTAATTTTCCATAATGCATAATTCACATCACCAAACATAGGAGATCTATTAATAGATGCACCTTCAGCAAAAGGCATTTTAAATGAGACATAATGCACAAACTTGAGTAAAATACAAGTCCTAACTCTTGATACCAATTGTTGAGTCTATTAGTGTCTAAGCTCAAGAGGGGAGGGATGAATTGAACATATAAATTTTTTGCAAACACAAACTGATTTACAGTATATTAGAAGAAAAAGAAACAAATTGAGTCTAAAAAGAATATATTTAATTTTCAGTACACTTTAACAAAACCAACACTTGTACAGGTTAGAATTAAGATCAACCAGAGAAATCTTCAGTATAGTTGAGTTATTCTTCACAGAGAACAAGGTTTGCACCTAAAGATCGAGCACTAAGTTCTTTTGATTCAAAACTTTTAAAGAAGGGAATTTTTAACAAAGATTTTGTAAATAAATTGTTTGTTCTTAAGCCAATCAATACATAGATTCATAAAGCTTTGTTTGTGATTAAAAGAGCTTTTCCAGATCAAGAAGAACAGTTGAGCAAACCCAGAAATAACATATTCAATTTTAAAAGAACATATTTATTTCTTAGCAGATTAACCAAAAATATCATAAATAAGTGTAGGGATGAGAAGAATAATGCAAGCACACTTTGTTAGAATATATGGCCTTCAACAAGAGGGGCACTGAATTGTTTAAAGGAGGTTTTTGAAAACTTTTTAAGCTAGAACAAAATCCTTTGTATGAAACTCTAGCCAATATATAAAGCACAAAACAGCAAAGCACCAGAAAAACAATCGGTTGTTTATACCAGCAAAGCAATAACAACTGAATTTAAATGAGTTTAAGGGAAGAAAGAGATACACAAACAGTTTATACTGGTTCACTCTTAAACCAAGAGCTACATCTAGTCCCCAGAAGCCATTGGGCAATCCACTAAGCAACCAAATACAGATTACACACAAAACCACCAAAGAAGTGACCTTGAACCCTTCAAGAAACACACTTCCTTTGGCACAACACACACCAAGAATGTTGATCTTGACAACCTCAAGAGCACACAACACTCCTTAGCTACAAAACCAGAAAATTACAAAGAATTCAGAACGAATTACACTTGTTTACAAAACAAACTGAAATCGATACAGATGTAATTTTATTTCACTCTCTCTTGAGAAAACCAAAGCTGAAAAGTGAATGTTCAAAACTTGAAAGCAACCTTTCACAACTGAAAAACTCAAATCTGTTTTTCTTGTTTGTTATAAAACATAAACAAACTATTTATAGCTTTCAAAGATTGGTCAAAGCATTTAATAGAGGAGCGTATTCAGTTTGAAAATCATTTAAAGCACACTCAACTAACAAAACAGAATTTTGTTAGGATTTTCAAACAAACAATCGATTGAAATCACGAAACAATCGATTGTTTTGGTTTGACAGCAAGTCAACCAACCAAAACAGTTTTCAATCTTTTTCAAAAACACCTAAGAGTAAAACAATCGGTTGTTTCAACAAAACAACAAGTTGTTTTTCACTTAGTTTGAGAAACACTTTAATCTTAAAAGATTTTAAAAACACTTTAGCTTTAGATTCAACAAAGAGTGGATTACACAAATAAACTACCCAAGTCCTATCCTAAACACAGCAACAACTCCAGCCTTGCATCAAACACTTGGATTTGGATTCTTCAAAGCCTTTGATCACTCTTGATCAACACACTTTATACTGGTTCACTCATAATGAGCTACATTCAGTTTCACCTTACTCCAAGGTGGAATCCACTAAAAAACAGTTTCAATCACTTACAACACACAACAGTTCTTGAACCCTCCAAGAACAATACAAACAAAGCTGAAAAACCCTATTTCAGCACACCTTGCACTTCGAGAAACCCTATCAAGAAGTGACTAACTCAAACACCTTTGTACAAACAAGAATAAAGGAAAGATAACACCAGAAATAAGATGCAAGAACTAAAACCAGTAGGTAATAGAGATATGTGGATAATAGTTGGTAAGTAATAGAGTTTGTGGGTAAAGTTGGTAGATAATAGAGATATGTGGGTAATAGTTGGTAGGTAATAGAGATATGTGGATAATAGTTTATAGGTAATGTTAATTAACCTACGAATTCAGATACGTGTTAAAAATCCGTAGATAATACTGATTTTTTTTTTTAGTGATGATTAAATAAAATTGATTTTTTGTTGAAACAGTGATGTTAATACAAAAGAATAAAATTATTATGAAGTACAAAGAGATATTTCATGAGTTAAGAATGGACTACAGCACAATAAACTCAAATATAACTTCAAAGTTCATTGAAAACCATAGTAAACTAAGACAACTAAAATAGAGAAAGAAATGATGTTGTATTCATGCTAAGCTTACTTTTGAAAGGTAAACAACAATTGATGTTGAAGAATAATTTACTATGTAGGATGAAAAGAGGCCAAAAGTAAATTAAAAATATAAGAAAATTTCAGAAAATTGACATTGACATATCACTCATTATTTTAAAATTAAGAAAAACAAAAGTTAGAAAGCTTAAAGAAGATGAGTAAACGAATCATACTTTAAGTACTACAAGTTATAAAAAAAAAAGTAAAGCAACAATATAACATATATTAAAAAATTCTATGGCAATTAAATATTTTTAGAAAACTTAAATGGAAATATATATATATATATATATAGAATTTTTAAAAAGTTATAGAAAAAATTGAAGAAAACATACTAATTACAATAACAATTATAAATTCAAAAGTTAAAAATAAATAAATATTACTTTTTTCACTAGTTATTGATGTACCATAATAATATTTTTTAATGTTTTGAAAATATATAAATATAATTAATTTTAAAATGATTAAAAAAATTTATCAACAATATTCAAATTTACGGGTGTAAGTTCCCATATTGGGGTGAGTTTAACAATTTTTAATTTAGTCTAATTAAATTTAATTTGTGAGGTAAGATCATATTTAATTTTTTTATTTATCGGTACAATTCAATTAAAATTAATTACATTATATTGGATCCCATTTTACCAATTTATATTTGTAATTCAACCCAATTAAGTTTATTTGGGATAGGCTAACTCATGAGCTAAGTAATTTAAAAAGATAATTATTTATTAAGAAAATTTAACATCAAAATAAATATTTACATGGATACTTAACAATATAAGTTTTTTTTTAATCAACAAAAAATAATAAATAAATAAATATGGATCACTTCATGGGTGACTCAACCTTTATACAAAGATAAAGAGAAAAATAAGATAAAATTTTACACTCCAACCTAAATCAATCTACCAACAAAAGTTGTCGACTAACCCAAAACTCAATAACATCACCTGCACAAAACCCACCCTTTACAACAGCCAGAGTATACCAACACATCAAAATCCAAAACAACATAAAACATAAACAAACCCTCAATCACAAATCTCCAAGAAATAGAAGAACTTAAAAGACCCCTCTTTACAACTAACACAACAACCATGTAACCTACTACCTCAACAAAAAAATCAAAGATAATCATTTTCACTTCACAAAAGCTCCTCCTTGGAGTCACTTAATTCAAGAACCAAGACAAAACCTCCAAACGATGCTTAAGACCATTCTGCAAAACACACAACTTCATCCTTCTTACAAAGGAGTTAGAGAAGCATACCAAAGAAATAAAAAAAAATTAATTTAAATTTTTCATACATACCAGAGGTTCCAAACACCAATTAGAATAAGAGAATTTTGCATCTTTTTCTTTATTGGTTAACCAAGCACAGGTTTTTTTTTTTTTGAACCACTGTAAACACCTCTATATGGTTAACTCTCCCATTATTAAAAACACACTTATTTCGATGTTTTTCAGATTTCACCTATAATTGCAATCCACACCACACTCCAGATTTTGAGAATCTGGTCATTAACATTTAGAGGGCGGAACATCATGTAGTGTACCTTTGCATCGTAGTGGTTCACCGACAAACAACCAACCCAAGACAAACACAAACCCCAAATTTTCCACACAATTTCACACTTAAAAAATAAGTGACAAACAGTCTTCTCTTCCTCACCACACAACGCACACAAGCAACTTACAATTAAGACTCCTCGTCTCAACAAATTTTGTTGCTATGCTATTATTCAACACCCTCCAAGCAGTGATTTGTGCATAAGGAAGAGCCTTTCGAATATATCCCTATCCTCACCTCCCACCACTAACTTTAAAAACTTATAAGCAGATTTCACTGAGAACCCAATTTCTAATCATCCCTCCAAATCCAATTGTCTGCTACACTCTTCGCCGCCCCCCCCCCCCTCAGTAACCTTTTTATTTTCTATCGGAAGTGATGGGAGTTGATTTTTATATGGTTCCATTTTATGGTGAAAATTTACTTAGAGTTGGAATTTTAGAAATTTATGGTGAAACCTAAGGAAGATTCCCACTGGACACAAACTTAACCAAATGGTTAAGTAAGTGTGAAGGTGGACTTCATAAAGGCAAAGATGAAAAATCAATATAAAGTGATAGATGGGATGTAGTGTGAAATGGAAATGGCAATACGGCAAGCATCAATGGTGGTCATGGCCGAACCAAAATGATGAACCATAAGCATATAACAAAAGTAAAACAAAGAGTAAGAATTCAAGACAAAGACATATATGAAATGGAAATGAATTGAAAAGAGTGGAAGGAGAGAAGCTTATGGAGTGGTGGTGAGTGTGGTTCACGCTACTCGGGGTGTGGTAGCCACCAAGATGAGTGAAGGGTCACCACTTGAGAGTCTCACACTACTCAAGATAAGACCTAGCGAAGAGGATTCAAACCTCACAAACTTCTCACACAATTTGTGCAAAGTAACTTTTCTATTCAAAATTAATATGTAATAAATGGAGTAAGGCACCCTATTTATAGGAATGAGTGTCATGGTGGCACCCTATTTTGTTTGATTGTTTGCTCTGATATTATGTTCAAAATTTCTATATTTGTCCCTGTGCTAACCAAATATCAGAAGTTCTGTGTTCTGCTTAAAATTATGCTTTGCAGGAACTGCTTA
This sequence comes from Phaseolus vulgaris, assembly GCF_000499845.2. Lineage (NCBI taxonomy): Eukaryota > Viridiplantae > Streptophyta > Magnoliopsida > Fabales > Fabaceae > Phaseolus > Phaseolus vulgaris. Next base: position 24,567,686 of record NC_023757.2, read on the forward strand.
AGATTCAATCAGGTACAACACAAGCATCAGATATTTGTCTTCATCAAATAGGGGAGATTGTTGAACCAAGTGGTGTTCAAGCTTTGAAGAATCAAAAACCCTTTGAAGGATGTTGAAGGGTTGTGCTTGTTGTTGCTAAGTTGTCTTAGATAGGATCTGGGGTAGTTTGAGTTTTGTAATTCACCCTTGATCGAATCCAAAGCATAGGCATTCTCAATCTTTTTAAAATAAAAGTGTTTTTCAAACTAAGTGAAAAACAACCGATTGTTTTGTCGAAACAAACGATGTTTTATACTTGGGTGTTTTTAGAAAATATTGAAAATTGTTTTTAAAATGGTTGAGCTGTTAAAACCAAAACAACCGATTGATTCGAGGAAACAACCGATTGTTTGTTTTGGTACCATAACAGAAAAGTGGTTTTTGCTTTGACTGAGCATTAAATGTTTTAACTGTTTACACTCCAATCTTTAATGCTTTGACCAATATTTTAAATGCAATGAATAAGTTTGTTAAGATTTGATAAAAAATAATATCTTTGAATATATTCAGAAAAACATATTTGAGTAATAACAATTAACACAAGTTTTTGAGTTTTTCAAGGAGTTGAGATTGCTTAGAGATTGAGATTGATCAAAGTGTGTGAGATAGGATTTCTGCTTGTATTGATTTCATATTTGCTTCTGTAACAAGTGTAATCCTTGTATTTGGTTGAACAAGTATCTTTGTGTGTTTGCTGAGAAGTGTTGTGTGTTCTTGAGGGGATCAAGATCAGCATTCTTAGTGTTGGTATGTTGGCCAAGAGAAGTGTGTGTCTTGAGGGGATCAAGATCACTTTCTTGGTTGTGGTGTAAGTGATCTAGGTTTGATTGCTTAGTGGAATTCCTCAGTGGTTTCTGAGAAGACTAGATGTAGCTCTGGGTTTAGAATGAACCAGTATAAACATTTGTGTGCATTCTCTCTACCCTTAAACTCTTTAAATTCAGTTTTAATATTTGCAAACTGGTATAAACAACCAATTGTTTCTGCAAAACAACCGATTGTTTTTCTGGTGCAGTTGCTTTTTGCTTTGTGTTTGGCAAACTGATTTTATTTATCAATTGATTCTTTAAAGAAATTTCATTCTTGACTTAAAAGTTTTCGGAAACCCTCTTTAAACAATCCACCCCCTCTAGTTTAAAGCCACATATTCTAACAGAAGGAAACCTGGGAGGTGTAATTTGTTGCAGGGCACGAGTCAACATGATTGATTTATTTGTGTAAGATGATATTTTGTGACTCGGTTTTGTTGAAGATGGTTGCTGCCCCTTCAAGATTGTGTTTGATGAAGACTTATATGTACATTTCATTTGTTTTTTGCTTTGCTTTAAGTGTGTCTTAGGTAGTGCTTAGAGGTTGTCTAAGAGTGGGCTTTTTGCTGAGTAACTCACCTCATAACCACTGGCCATGTGATAAGAACAAGCATAAGTTTTCTTAAACTGTTTTTCACATGTTTTACATAAAACACTTTTACTGCATAAAAATAAATCTGTTCTTTTCTAAATAAACAGATTCTTTTTTACACTGATGCCTTGGCTAAGTCTTGTAAAAATTAGATTTTGTGCATCATGTATTTTGACTAAGTCTTCTATCTTTCAAAACGACTGTGTTTTAAATAGTTAAACTTTCTCTGTTTTCGTTTTGAAAAATAAATCTGTTCATCTGTAAATGAATAGATTCTTTTTGTCTCTGGTGCCATGTCAAGCTTAAACGTTTTTCAGTTTTATCTCAGCACCAAAATGGTTGACTAAGTCTCCTCACTTAACAAATTCTCTAACTGCTTTTGAAAATAAATCTGTTCATTTTATTTTCAATCTGTTCATTTTATAACAGCTTTAACTGTTTTTCAAAAAACTGTTATAAGTTGGTTTTCTATAAAATGCAAACTTGTTTCTGAGTTTAATAATAATTCATACATTTGCAAAAACAAGTTTTGACAGTAGAGAATTAAGTGTTTACAAAGGATTAGCATTTGTTCTTCAAAGATTTCAAAAATCACAAAGTGTTTGTTCTTGGTTTGGTTCCAAAAGCTTGGTGTGAGGTGCTGCTACGGTTCTAGCAATCTTGCCTACTGGTTTAAGGCAGATCTTTGTATCCTCAATCAGGTGTAGTCGTTTCACTTCTCATTTCTTGTAATAGTTTGGTTGAACACTCTTCTTGATAGGTTTTCTTGAAGAGTGGGTGTGTGCTGAAATAGGTTTTTTTCAGCAAGAGTACCTAAGTTCTTGTAGGTTTCAAGAACAGTGGGAATTGTACTTGGTTGTACTGTGTTTTAGTGATTTCCACCTGGTTTTGGTGAAGACTGGATGTAGCTCAGTTAAGTGAACCAGTATAACTGCTTGTGTTCATTCTCTCTCACTCTCTGCAATTTCGTTTCTGCATAATTGATAAAACAGCAAAGAAATAAATCTGTTCAATTGAAAATAAATCTGTTCTTTCTGGGCACTATGCATACTGTTCTTAATTTCTGAAAAAGTTGTTTGAATCTGATAAGAACATATAAAATCTGCTAAAAGCCACTGGAACAGATTGACTGTGATAGGTTGCTCAAGAAATTGTCAAAGCTATTAATTGAACCTCAAACAATTGCTTAAAGTTGAAGCTTGATGTTCTGTGATTCACTGTTCTTAATTTCTGAAAAACTGTCTGGTTTCAATAAGAACACTGATAATCTGTTAAAGGCTAATAAAACAGGTTGTGTGTGATAGGTTGTCTCACTAATTGTCAAGCCCTTAACTGAACCTAAATCACACGAATTGGAATTAAGGTTTGTTGTTTTTGTGTTTCACTGTTTTTTCAATCTGATATCTGTGTGTGTGCATCTGGAAAATCTATCTGCATAATCTTGTGATTAACCTTGCTGTATTAAAAGCTTTTCAAATAAAAACAGTGCTGAAATAAATCTGTTCATTTTCACATAAATCGATTTATTTTCTGTAAAACTGGGTTAAACACTGTTTCTGCGAGAAAGTTCTAAAAGGTCAATTCACCCCCCCTCTTGAACTTTGGCACTATTAAACACAACAGGTTTATCATTTCTATTTGGTCCTCATGAACCTCTTTGGGAGAGAGGGGTTTTAAGATAACCTTGTGCCCTTGGAAGTTAAAAGTCATTTGTTGGTTAGGCCATCATGTAGAACTTGTCTATCATATTGCCAAGGCCTTCCCGATAGAACATGTGTTGTTTCCATTGGCACAACATTACATAAAACCTTATCTTTATACTCTTCAATAGAAAAGGCTATGAGGATTTGCTTGTATACTATTATTTCCCCCTCTTCACTTAACTATTGATGTTTATAGGGCTTTGCATGAGAGATGGTAGGTAACCCAAGTTTGTCTACCACTCTTGTGCTTGCCACATTTGCACAACTTCCCCCATCCACAATTAAGGAACACAACTTATCATTAATGAGGCAACTAGTGTGGAAAATGTTTTCCTTTTGACTTTCATCAAAAGGCTTTAAAACTTGGCCTAGCATGCGCCTCACTACTAAAAAGTCTCCTTTACATGGAATTTCACTTTCTTTCTCACTTGGGGATCTAGAAGAGGTAGGGGACCAAGACCTTTGTGAGCTATGATCACTCATGACAACCCCCCCCCCCCCTTTTACCATCATATTTCTCTTAGAAAGGCAATTGGACACAATGTGCCCAAAACTTAAACATTTAAAACACTTCTTACTTGAGGTTTTGGTAGGTGACTTAGGTGTAGAAGTGGAGGGTTTCAAATTTCTAGGATTGTAAGTGGAATTTTTCACAAAACATGAGGGAAATTTTTTGAAGAAGATTTGTTTTTGTTTTTCCAAGATGATTGGTAGTAGTCATCATTATGAGAGTTTTTTAAATGAGTTTTCTTTGAAAGTTGAGATTCAACCTTGATGGCAAGGTGAACCAATTTTTCTAATGATGAATACTCATGAAGTTCTACCACACCTTGGATTTCCCTTCTCAATCCACTTACAAATCTAGCAATTTTGGACTCCTCACTTTCATCCATGTCAATTTTAGTTAAAATTGTTTCAAGCTCTTTAAAGTACTCATCTACACTACTAGATCCTTGTTGAAGCCGTTGGAGCTTCAACAAGAGTTCCTTCTATAATAGGGAGGAACAAACCTCGCATGCATGCATTCTCTCAAATCATACCAAGAGACCACGGTTGGCCTCTTGTTTAGCCTAATGTCCATTACAGTGTTATGCCACCGCTGCATGGCATAGTTTAAGAATTCTAAGGAGGCTAATTTTACCTTTTGATCCTCTTGGACCTCATGTACATTAAAAATTTGCTCTACCTTAGCCTCCCATCCTAAGTAAATGTTGGGATCACTTTCCCCACTAAAACTAGGCAATTTTACATAGGGAAAAGAAATTTTAGAATGATGGTGTTGATGTTGGCGCCTTTCATCAAATTGATTCATTCTCCAATCTTCATCTTCCTCATGGCTGCCGTATTGAGTAAAACTCCGTGAAGCTCTCCTATGCTCCCACCTCCTTGGTTGTCTTACTTGTGCGGTTTCAAGCCTTTGGAGCCTCTCCTCCATTTGCCTCATCTCTTCCTCCTTTTGTGCTAGGGACCTTTTTGTCGCCGCCAACTCACCCATAAGGAAAGCCTTTTGGGGAGATTGAGGTTTTGATGATTCCCCTAAAGAAAGATGAGCCATAGAATACAAAGAGTGAACAAACAATTAGTGAAAGAAAAGTTATATCACTCTCCCTCAATCTTGTGTCACTCTTGTGTAAAACAAAGAGAAGAAGACACAAAGAACTCAAAAAGAAATTTTCCCCTCAACAAAGGTCTATCTTGGTGTTGAAATCTCTCAAATGAAAATGTACAAAGCTCTTATCACTTGATCTCAATAGGACCACAACAAAACTTAAGGAAATTTTAAAGGACAAACAAGAAAAACACAAAACAAGAAAGCTAAACCAAGTTTAAGAAAATATGTATGACAAAACTTTTAAAGAAAGACGAGCAAGAAAAAGGCACACAAAAAGACTCTAAGATACTTACTAAAACTTTTAACAATAAATTTTTTCTTTCTTTACAAATTGTTAAAGCAAAAGGATAAAAATTCCACAATGTTGAAATTAATTTTTCAATCAAAATGAACCCACTATTTTTAAATGTTGTTTTTTGAAAAGATTGGAACCAAAAAGCTTGCGCAACTTCTCTTACTTTTTTTTTTATACTTGTTTTTGGATTATGGAAATGAGATGTCCATAGTTTTGATCATGCATATTTTCATAGACCTCCAATTTTCACAAAAATTTTGGGATTCAAATTAATTGATCACTTGAAATCGTTTTTTTGGAACTTAAATCTACTTCTACTAAAACAAGTTTCTAATTAATTTTAAACTTTCACAATTAAAAGCAAAGTAAGTAGAAAAAAAAATATAAGGACTCCTAGAAACACTAAAGAACATATGACTCAAAGCAAAAGAGGCAAGAACAAAAGAAGACACAATTTATCATCCAAAAGCGAAAACAAAGCTAATGAAAATATAATGTTGAATTGAAAAGCAAGAAAGTAAAGGGCAGAAATTAAATGTGCTTGAATGTAAAGACAAGAAATTAAGGGGTGCAAGAAAAATAAAGTGTCTAATCAACTCAAAACAACATAAGCTCAAGAACCTAAGCTCTGATAACCAACCACATGATGTGAGTTGATTTTTAGATGGTTCCATTTTATGGTGACACTTTACTTAGAGTTTGAATTTTAGCAATTTATGGTGAAACCTAAGGAAGGTTCCCACTGGACACAAACTTAACCAAATGGTTAAGTATCAAGGTGCACTTCACAAAGGCAAAGATGAAAAATTAATATAAAGTGATAGATGGGATGCAATGTTGAATGGAAATGGCAATAAGGTAAGCATCAATGGTGGTCATGGCCGAACCAAATGATGAACCATAAGCATATAACAAAAGCAAAACCAAGAGCAAAAATTCAAGACAAAGACATATATGAAATGGAAATGAATTGAAAAGAATGGAAGGAGAAAAGCTTATGGAGTGGTGGTGAGAGTGGTTCAGGCCACTTGGGGTGTGGTGGCCACCAAGATGAGTGAAGGGCCGCCACTTGAGAGTCTCACACTACTCAAGATAAGACCTAGCCAAGAGGATTCAAACCTCACAAACTTCTCACACAATTTGTACAAAGTAACTTTTCTATTCAAAATTAACATGTAATACATGGAGTAAGGTACCCTATTTATAGGAATGGGTGCCTTGGTTACCAAGAAGGGAAAGGGTAGGATGGGAAATAAGGGAGGGGAGGCCAAGGAGGGTTGACTAAGGTCAAAACCGCACCTTTAGTGATGAGAATCAAATAAAGGAGGCTTTTATTAATGGAGGAAGAGGACATCCACCCTCACATTTGAAGTTCTTCCTTCTAGTCTTCTCAAAATTAAAAGAAGACATAAAATAAAGATGAGGCCCAAGCCCAAAGCCCAAGCCCAAGCCCAAGAAGGCCAAAGCCCAAAGAGCCCAAGTCCATCCCATGAGGGGCAAGGCCAAGCTTTGAAATACTCTTGTATAGTTTTAGGAGGTGTGGTTATTAAATAAAGGTGTGTGAAAATGTAAAATAAAGTCACATTGTCCATGTGACTTAGGAGAGTGGTGTAGGTATAGTTTTTGGGAGGTGTCATAGTAGAAAAAGGTCACACCTCCCATGTGACTTGTTTTTGGTGGGAATTTCAAATGAGTTTATTTGAAATTTCCCACCTATTTTTCAGCACCTATATTCTGTTTAGTTTTTAAATTCTGTTCGGTTCTTTTGTTTTGAAGTTCAATTCTGTTCGGTTTGTTATTTTCCTTCTCCTTTGTTGATTCAATTTGACAATATTTGGTTCATCCAAATGAGTTTGGGATTTGGTACTTGTTTTGGTGAGTTCTTGATCTTAGAACTATGATCCAACTTCTAAGAAAGTGCCTCTACATTTTCCAGCTCAAGGTGATTCCTCAAAGTGTCAAGAATCTTGTTCTATGTGGCTATTGGAATCACATCATTTAGGCTCTCCTTCTAGAAACTAGGTCAAAAACCCTAATTTTAGGTGCCTTGTCTTGAAAAAGTGGGCTTGGAACAAGCCCATTTCGCTATAAGCACTCTTATTCATGCTAAAGGCACTTATTCTATCTTATTTTTCTATTTGGACCCCTAAAGAGAACCCAAATTATTTACAACTTGTTTTATTCTTAAGAAGACTAGAAGGAAGATCATTAGATGCTCTGGTTTGTGTCCATTTCTCCCTCTAGTGAGGTCTGCTAGATCATTGGTGAGGTTTTCACTTGATTGATGAGATGACTTCTCATAGTGTGAATGGTAATGTGCATCCTTGGTCATCTCCTTGTTGGCTTGGTTTGTATCAAGAAGCAACAACTGAATGACCTGATTCTTTTCCCACACAAACAAATTTCTCTTCCACCCTAACTTCCACTCCCACTTACCATTGTTCCACCTTCTTGCATGTAACAAAGTACTACCATGATTTGCAGCAACCGAATATAGTATTGGGTATTTAAACATTAATGCTTAATTATCAACCCACATATCCTTCCAAAACCTAATTTCCTTCCCATCCCCAATCACCCAATCGACTTTATCTTCAAACTCACTCCCCCACCCCTCTGAATTCCATATGCTTTTTAGATCTCTCCATCAAAGTGAATCCTTATTATTTATGATCGTACTTTTTAACTCCCTCCACCCTCTGTACTTAGACTCCAAGATTTCTTTCCATAAGCCATTTATATCTGTTTTGAGACGCCATATCCATTTACTAAGTAACACAATATTAAATAATTTGAGATCTCTTACCCCAAGCTCACCATCTTCTCTAGTAGCACATAACCTATCCCATGACACCCAGGCTATTTTCCGCCCTTCTGAGCCCCAACCCCACAATAACCTTTTCATCATTTTTTTCCAGTTCCTTCGTGGCCGACACAGGCATATGAAAACAAGAGATATAGAACAAGGGGATAGACGTAAGCACTTATTTAATCAAGCAGATTCTCTCTGCCATTGACAAAAAATTTCCTTTCCACTTCCCCAATCTTTTCAAGCACCACTTCCCAGAAACCCAATCTCTTATGATTTCCTCCTACTTTCATACCTAGATAAGTGAAAGGAACTTTCATGACATCACAATTAAGGACAGATGCAAACCTCGAAAGTTTATCAGAGCTAATACCCTTCCATCCTACTTTACTTTTAGAATAATTAACTTTAAGTCCAGAAGCAAGCTCAAAACACATCAGAGTAGCCTTAACTGCCAACACACTCTACAAATTCGCTTTACTGAAAAATAACGTATCATTTGCAACATACTCACCATGGTTTTCCTTTCACCAATCTCAATGTTATCTAACAGGCCCTTTCTCCTCCGCCTATCTTACAACACCTGCCAAACCCTCCGCCACAATGAGAAAGATAAATGGTGCCAAAGGATCACCTTGTCTCAAACTCTTCTCTGGGATAAACATAGCCGGTGGGTTGCTATTCACCAAGACCAAAACCGAAGACGTTTCTAAGCAATTTTTAATCCAACCAATCCACTTTTTACAAAAACCTAATGTTCCTAACATATAATAAAAAAAATCCCACCTTACAGAGCCATATGCTTTTCCATAATCTACTTTGAAATAAACAAAACTTTCCTTCTTTCTCCTTATATCCTCAATCGACTTATTAGCCACCCACACACTATCTAAAAGGCCCCTTCCTTCAAGAAAAGTTCACTGCCTTTGATCAATAACCTTATTCAGAACCTTTTTCAACCTTGTGGACAAAATTAGTTACAATCTTATGCATACTTCCAACCAAAGAAATAGGTATGAACTCATTTAGTTGTTGTGGATTCTCGCACTTTGGAACTAAAGTAATAAATGAAGCATTTGCCCCCTTTGGCCACCTCCCCCTTCCTCAATTTTTTTTACTGCACCTATTATATCGCCTTTTAACTTCTCCCAACAAAATTTTAAAAACCAAAATTAAACTCGTCCGGCCCTGGGCTCTTACTACTGTCACAATTCCAAATCGCCTCCTTGATCTCTTCCTCTGATATTATGCCCACCAGTGAGGCATTATCTGCACCTGAAATAGTTTTAAAGGACACATTATCCAACCTGAGGTGTACTTGTTATTCATCTCTAAACATATCCCTAAAGAACTCTTTCACCCTCTCTTTAATAATAGTCGAGTCCTCACACCACTGGCCATTTAACCTAAGGCCATTAAGTCCACTAAGAGACCTTCTCCACTTAGTCATTAAATGGTAGAACTTTGTATTTGAATCCCCCTGCCTTAACCAATTAATCCTAGCTTTTTGCATTATTGAAGCCTCTTTCTTAAATCTAATCCTACTCAATTCAACTAAAATAGCCTTTCTCTCCTCACGTCCTTCGTCACTTAAAGCGCTTTCATCGTCTTTCCCATCAAGCTTCTACAGCCTCCTTTCTAGACACTCACCAAGATCATTCACATTTTCAAATACTTCTTTATTCCATTTCTTGACGTTAGATTTAAGTCTTTTCAACTTTTCTTTCATAACAAACAACCCACTGTCCAAAATTTCATAGTTGTTCCACTGGCATTTAATAAAATCTCTAAACCTACCATCTTTCTGCCAGATGTCAAGACTTCTAAACGATTTTGGGCCCGAATCAGTACTGGTAACCTTTAAAATCAAGGCACAATGATCCGACACCGATCTACTTAAAGCATATTGCTTGCAACCTGACCATTTTACTAACCAATCAAGAGAAACTACAATTCTATCTATCTTGCTTTTAACATTCCTATTCGATTTATACCAAGTGAATTTTCTACCAACTAACAGGATATCAACCAACCTAGTTTCTTCAAAAAACTTATTAAAGCTTCGAACCTCCCTACTATAATCTACATTAGAACATTGTCCTCTTCTTTCCCTACATATCGAATAGAGTTAAAAAGTAAACAACAATACTCTTAATACATATCTAAATATACTCACATGTAAAATATAAAATTAAAAATTAATAAAATTGTTAGAATAGTTTTTTTTCTAAAATGGTTGAATTAAGTTTTTACTTCATGAATATGAATATGTTACCCTCCCAATTTTAATTGGACCAACTAAATAAAATTCAAACCATTTTAACCCAACTCCATAGAATGCAATTTGGTTTTGTTAAGTTGACCAGCTTGTGAGTGAATACAACCAAATTACATTCCTGTATTAATTTTTTTTTAAACAAAAATTCGGAGTTCCGTCGCATATTTATCTTTAAAAAGACACCTCAAGAAGTTAAAAAAATGGTGTGTATTTCATTTACTGTTAACCTCGACTCATAAGCGATATAAGACTATAGAAATATAAAATATTGTGAAAAATATTGGAAGCTAAAATGTAGAGATTAGTTCGAGATTATGTACACATTCATTAGAGATAAAATGAGTTTAAAATATAAATGGATATTCCACATTAAATACTTTTTATAAAAGTTTGAATACTTTAAATACTCATATTTATTTATTTTTTTCATTTTCATGAAGTAATTTGGTAATGTTAAGTTAAACTAAAATTTTACTCTTTTAATACCATAAATTAAGAATAATAAGAAAATAATCAAGATTTTATAAACTCATATTTCCTTTTTACAATTCAAACATTTTTTATATTAGTTTATTATGAATAAGACTTAGTTTACAAAAGAAAAATTGTTGAGACATTATTAAAAATTCATTTTTTTCTCAATTCTTGGTTGATTTTGGAGAGTCTATGCACTATTTGTCGGAGATCTCACATCAATTAAAGATTAGGACATTTCATAATATATATGTATAAGTGACGGTAAATTTCACTTTACAAAACTGACTTTATGATATTAAGTTAGGCTTAAAATCTACTTTTCAATATAATATATCATATTCATTTAAACGCACAAGTTAAATTAAGTTTAAAGTATATTTTTCGATACTATTTGTTCTAGATTGTGTCTATGTTTTGAGAAGAACTTTGAAATATGTTAATTCTTTCAAATGTTATGCTGTGTGTAGCTAATTTTTTGCATGTAGGATTTATTATGTCATGTAATTACGTTTATATATTATGTGTCCTAAAGCTTAGACTTTTCCATGATTTTATGTTTTTTATAATGGTTTTGGATTGTAAGTTTGGTGATGAGACATTTTTTATATGTGTATAAGGTTGGGACACCTCTAAAATATCCATTTTAATTTATTTATTTGCTTATAAAAACAAAATATCAATTATAATATTTATAATACTAAAGCTTAAATGATTTTTTTTTCTTTATAATTTTGTAAATTTGTAATTTGATTTTTTATAAAAAAAATTAATTATAAATTAGTTTATAGAATTAAATAACTATAATCTTTACATAATTTTGTTAGATGCCAACAAAACTAAGTATATGTATCATTAAGTTTTAATACCCAATAAATATATAGCAATTATTAATATCAATTTAAATATTATGAATATATACATATGGATTAAGTAGTAGTAGTATATTTATTAACTTATTAATTGATATTTAACAATATTAAATATTATTATAGCATACATTTATTAATTTATATATTAATAAATTAATATATATATATATATATACTAATGATAATTAATAAATATAATTATATTAAAATTACAAAGCTAGAAGACTGAAATTGTACAATTTAAATGTCTAAGAAAAAAAGTTGTAATATATAGTATTAACTCTCACTTAAACTTGGGGGAATATGATAATAAATTGCGAACCTCTTCCACCATACTTCCACTTAGCAGCACACAGACACAGTCGATCTATATATACGATCATTACATTGCATTTTATACTTAGTTTTCAGTTTCTTAGTCTCGATCTTTCCCTTCTCTTGTGCGTTAAAGATCTTCTTGAGAGTGTGAAAGGAAGATAGAGTGAGAGATTGGTGAAAGTGTGAGAGTTTGTTACGACACAGTGTGATTTGTTGTGATTGGTATTGGTTTCTTACATTTTGACATGAGTTGTGTTCTCTCTTATGCTAAGGAATTATTCAACATGGGGGAATCTGGGGACACTCCAGTTACAGTTGTTGGCTCTAACACAGGTCACAGCAAAGTTCCTATCTTTCTTCCATAAACTGATTTTTTTTTCTATTTGCTTCCCAGTTTGCTTTCAGGGTGGCCTTTAATTTCCTGATTTGAGTTTTTTATCTTTTTCTCGACCATGCTTTTCTTGGAAACTATTTCTTTCTTTCGTCTTATATATCAAGGTTCTTGAATTTGGATATTGAGGCACAAGAAACAAGAATAACACAACTTAAATGTTTTGCTCACTGTCTTTCTTTCTCACTCTAGACAATCTTTATGGCACGTCCAAGTTAAATGTTAAGTTTGTTGAGATGAACTAAGTACTTTACAATCCACCCAAGGTAATTAAACTACTTAAATCACACTTTAACTGATTGTGGTACAGTATGCAATTTGCAATATTAAACCCTTGTTTTAGTTTTCTTTTTAAAAGATTATTGTTAATGCATTTCACACCTTCTGGCTGCATAATTTTTTGCAGCATCAACATAATGGCACAGCTTGTCTACAAGCTTTCAATTCTCGAATTTCTTCAGCATCTATAATTTTCTGTTTATTTGGGCCTACTTATACGTTGTTATTTATTCAGATGGAAGAAGAAGATCGGAGACTGGGAGTGGTTCAACAGCCAGTAAAAGTGCAAAAGTATTTACATTCAGAGAGCTTGCATCTGCTACAAAGGATTTTAGGTCAAAATTTTTGTTAGGTCGAGGGGGCTTTGGGCGTGTGTACAAAGGTCAACTTAGGAACGGCCAAGTAAGAACTAAGATTTTGGATTGGAAGAGTATCAATATATGCTCTGTGTTACCATCTCTCATCCATCCATGAATTGCATTACAGGAAATTGCTGTGAAACTGCTTGACAGAAGTAGTGAACAAGGAGACCAAGAATTTTTTGCTGAGGTTGAGATGCTGTCTCTCCTACATCACCCAAATCTGGTGACATTGATTGGTTGCTGTTCCGAACGTGATCAGCGGGTACTTGTTTACGAGTATATGCCATTGGGGTCTTTGGAGGATCATTTATACGGTTAGATATGTATATTTCAGGCATATTCTTTCTATTTTTCCATGTAATTAATTAATTAAGGTTTGATTATTGATGATTGTCTTTGTGCAGATGTTCCTCTTGACAAGGAACCCCTTGATTGGAAAACAAGGATGAAGATAGCAAATGGTGCAGCAAAGGGATTGGAGTATTTGCATGTTTGCGCAGACCAATCAGTGATATTTAGAGAGTTCAAAGCATCGAACATCCTCTTGGGCGAGGGTTATCATGCCATGTTGTCTGATTTTGGGGTGGCAAAATTTGGTCCCCTTGGTGATAGCAGTCATGTTTCTACGCGAGAGGTGGGAACATATGGTTACTGTGCCCCAGAATATATGGTGACTGGTCACCTAACTCCGAAATGTGATGTCTACGGTTTTGGAGTGGTCCTCCTCGAACTCATTTCGGGGCGCAAGGTCTTTGACAAGACTCGTTCACCTGGTATGCGTAATCTTGTTATGTGGGTAAGTTCTTCACCTTATGATCTCGTCTCATGTATTGTAATATCTGATCTAAAATTGTCTTGCTGGTGTTTTGGAAGGCGGAACCTATTTTCAAGGACCGTAACCAGTTCCATAGATTGGTCGACCCTCTACTTAAGGGGTATTTTCCAATGGAAGGGCTTCATCAGGCAATTTCTGTTGCTGCTATGTGTTTGCATGAAGATGCTGATAGAAGGCCTGTGATACGGGATGTGGTTAGTGCTCTAACGTACCTGGAATCACAGTATTACGACCCAAATGAGTCTCACCGAGGCAGAAAGGGAACTTGGTTGAATAAACTAGAAAAGAAACGTGAATCCTGGAGTGAAAACACAACCTGTAGAGGAAGAAAGGGGTGAGAAATTGAAGTAGCTTGAATGCTACAGATGGGACTAAACACACCTAAACAGCAATTCATTTATCTGCTGGATTTTTAGTAGGGGATTTATGATTAAGTAAAGACATAGAGAAACAAAATGGGACCGTTTAAATGCAATCATAATATAGAATGTCAATTTAACACAACTGTACACGACCGTCTAATTTTTGCCTCAATGTGTCATTGTTGTGACATTGTATTTGTACAATCTCTGGTGTATGTTCGAGCCCTTGTTGTTTCGGCTTTTACAGAAACTGTTGGTTCTATATGTATATTGTTTCCCTTATTCATCATAAAGATTCTAACACAACTTGAAGAGAGAATAGTAACAAACAATCATGGACAATAGGCATTCTATCCTCATAATTAGGAGTTGATAAGGAAAAATTGTAGAGTTGTCACAAGTAATTCTGAGTCAGGTTGAGTTAAAAAAAGTTGTAAATTTTTAATACCAGACAAAATTGAACTGGGTTTACTAAGAATTTGTCAAGCTGGTGGAAATTATGATAAAAAAAATTTAAAAAAAAAATATCTTAAGAGTCCAACAACAATCTAATACAATAAAAAGATGGGGTATAAGAAATATACATGTTTTCTATTCTCCTATTGGACTCTCCTTCTCTCTTTATTTTTTTTTCTCAAAATTAAAAAGGCTAATTCCATGATCAATTCTAATGTGTACCCAACATAAAATTTAAAATATCAAAGTACCCTTGTCATCTTTGTTTTCAAAAAAAAGCTATAGAGGAGGTGTTTTACTCTGGTGGAGTGTTTTGAGTGGAAATGGTGGTGGTGTAGTAAGTTGGTGTGGTGGTGGACCAAAGTCATTACTCTTAGGTACACTGCATGGGATATGTTATTGCTAATCGTTATAATGTGATTTTTGTCTCATTGTCTTTGATATAATCATCCACTATTTTTCCTTTGAGAATCCAAACACCAAGTAATTTGACTCACCATCAAATAATTGCAATTGGGTACGTGCATGAGAATCATTTTGTCCAGGTATGTCATAACTAAAAACTCAGTGATATTGATAACTCAAAATTTATGTAACTTATATTTATAACTTTTATAGGTGAAGCTGGAAGTTGGTTGTCCAATTCCACCGACAAATATATTGTGGGCAGCACGGTCCAATCTTGGTCATCATACTACACTAGCTGGATACAAATATTTACACAAATAATATCCATTAGACGACATTATAATAATACATGCTTGTAATTATAAGATTTGTAATAGATACTTATTTTTTTATGTTTTAGGATTTCTAATTATAAGATTTCTAATACATTCATTTATAAGTTTTACAAATACACACAACTTTGTCTACGGATTTGAAAATCCCAAACTAATGTTCATGCTTCAGGATTTGCATATCAGGAAGTCACAACCATAACACTGGATGTCAGTATTCAGATGTGGATATCTAGAAGTTGATGCTTTGCCTATGGATGTCATTATCCGGAAGCCATTACTATGGTCCTGCATTTTCATATCCAATTTTCATATCCAGAAGCTATTCTAATCATTTCAAATTTACGTATCCGGAAGGATACAAATTTCATAAAAAGGAGTATACATTTCACAGTGTCATGATTTTGGTACTTTGAATGGAAAAAATTTAAAACCCTAAACCAATTTAAAGAATATAAAAAAAATGAAAATTAAAACCTAATGACATTCAAACAAAATTAAATCATAGTTCAAGTTCAAACAGTCATAGTTCAAGCAAGATCGTTCACGGATCAAAATATTACAACAAACAGTTGTCCTAATACAGTATATGTATCAATCATTCCTATGTGAATGCCTCTTGACATACACAGCTCTATCATTCGTCGCTCCTCATGCTAACATCAAGGTTGCTTGTATTCCTTTCTGCCCCCACCAAATCATCATTCTTAAGTAATGGTTGCAATGTCTATGTGGTTGTACGACAAATACCCTACAACCATGATTGTCATAATATTAGATAGAAATCAACACAAATGAAACAATTATTAATGGTTCATGCATACCAGAGCAGGATTTGTCTCCTGAGGATGCGTTGCAACTGGTCCATGGGTAGGTGCTTCTAAGGGTATGAGTACAAGACAGTCATCCTCAGGCATGTCAATGACATATGGATGTGATATCGATCAAAACCACTCCATATACTATTGAACGCAAGTGTCAGGATAAGGTGTTACGTCCATAATCATTGAAATGTAACCATCATTGGTCCACTTCATTTGTAGTGAGATTGTCATCTTTAACTACAGATGGGTGTATCATCTGCACATATCCATACTGCAAAGTTCTGGAAAGTGAAATTGTCTCCAACTTCCAAGCCTCAAATAACCAAAGAATAAGGATATCCACTCAAATGGACATTCTTTCCTGTGCTCATCGTATAGGGAAAACCGAATGCAAGGTAGTGTGATTGTATCTAGCTGCAACCGCACAACTACAACTGAAGTAACTTTCCCTGGTTTATACATCCTACAACGGGGTTCCTCTACCACACATCTCATGTCTATAGACGAGAAATGCTCATAAATCCAATTGTGCAACAAAGTCGCATAACCAGCTAGTTGCCTAGTCTTTGCATAGCTACAATCAACTAGTTTATCATACATGTGGGTTAACGTAGTTGCTGCCCAAGCACATCCCCTCAGTCAGCCTCAGATCAACATAAAACCTCAGGTATATCACACTCACCGAAGTAGCACTCTGGTTGGTGAAGATAGTGCAATCAATAAGGTGAAGCAAATAAGCTCTGGCAGCTACAATCTACAATCTCCTTGAGCATGTGTCCTCGTACACATCACTCAATCAACTGAGGCACACATGAGACCTGACAGTGTTGTGTCTCTTCATATACAACTCCATGGTCAACCCGTAGGGACTAACAAATCATTCGCCCCATCTGCATCTAAGGTCTGGTGCGTATAAAATTAACCAACAATGGACATATGCAACAAATTTGACATATCATCAAGAGTGATGGTCATCTCCCCAATAGGTAAATGAAATGTGTCTGTCTCTGCATGTCACCTCTCTACAAATGCACAAAACAATCCTCTGTCTAAATTCTCATAACTTACATGAACGAGACCACCTAAGTCAGACATGTCTACTGCAACTTGTATGCGCTCATGTGGTGCTCCTAACTTATTCATCTTTTTCCCATGAGAAACGACCTTAAGCTCACCACGATTCTACAATAATTAATAAATACCATCAACAAAGACATACATAAAACACTCAATTAATATTCATTACTTAGCAAACCATCACATAATTATCTCGTCACATGATCTTCATAATTAATCAATAATGACTTATCTAGTGGTCATCCTGGATAGCCTTCCTCATCAATTTCCACTTTTGGTTGAATATTCTCTTCAAAGTCTTCATTTATAATTGAACTACTAGGACCATCACATTTTCTTCTCATATATAGTTGGTCTCACACGGTTCACAATCCACTTCCACTGCCTTTCCTAGTGCAAACTTCTTCTCCATTCATAGCTCCTTCTCTTTGTCGCCCCCTTTCTCTCCGCGGCCACCGTGCTCTAAAGTATGGAGAACGAATGACCAAGTGGTGTACAATAAACCTAGTCTTTTAAATCATTATGGGTGCAAATTTGAACTGATCACAGCTAATTAAAAATCTCTCATTCAGTTCTTTCACTTCTATTGTAGGATTTTGGATTGTACATTGTCAACCGCCACATACAAACCATTTATATAATTTTCATTTAATAGTTCTATTTGGTATACATATTAATATTATGATTTACCATTATTATTTTAAATATATTAACATATGTCAATCATTATATACATATTAATATGATGGTTTTTATCATAATTACTTTAATAATTTAAAATTTTGATTTTAGTTTTTATATTATAAAAAAAGTAGATTAAAAAACAAAAAACTGCAATATTTATTTAAGTCGTTTATTTGAATAAAATATTTAAAAATGAAATAATTTAAAATTATATGAATATATTAGAAAGTGTGAAATTTTAAATCCACAAGCAAGGGAAGAGTCGAAAGTTCCTTCATCCTCCAGCTTATCATTTACCAACTGTACACCGTGGCTGGAAAGATTAGGACCCCGTGTTACTGATTGCAGAGCTCCTTCAAAACGCAAGAACTACAGGACTTACAGTTATTGACACGATGAAAACTAGCTCCTTTATAATAATCTAAATCGTTAATAATTCAAACTTGGGTTTATAATTAAGAGAAAAATATCACCAAACTTATTATTAAAAAAAAATCTATTGCCTAAAACAATAATTTGACAACAAAATAATAATTTTAATATTAATAAAAACAACTTTGATGTTAATAAATACCAGTTTAAATATCAGCACCAAATATAATTACAAATATATTAAAAATTCAATCTTTAATTTGCTGGGAACTGACTGATTTATTATACCCGCGAAAAAGAATCCCAAAATTATATAACACGAGATTGAAACTCGATTACTAACTAGGATTGTGAAATAATTACAAACGTTACATCTATTCATATTTTGTCACAAATGGTAAAGGGAGACAGCAAACTTAAGTGGATTATAACTAAAGCAATATCGATTTCCAAATCTAGTAGACTAGTTATTGAAACAAAAGCATAAGGTACAACTAAAGTAATTTCAAGTTCAGGACTGGTATGCTAAATTGGGTGCAATAAAATAAAACGGGCATCTAATCTATCGGTTGTGTTAGTAAATTTACAAAATAAGGAGAGGACAGCAGCACTTGTATTAGGAAGTCACACCAGGCAATCACCTGAAATGTCAAACTAGGCCACATCAAAATCGCCACATCATCTATATCCGTCCCTTTACCCAAAGTAAAATATGGGGCATACAGCCATTTATTTTTTCTTCTTCCCCTGCAACAATACCATAGAGTCAGCTTCTGGAAAATCGCAATGACTTCAGCCTAATTAAGATGATGAAATATAAAACGCATGAAATAGAAAGAAATATACCGAGCTTAAATAGTCATCCATGGTTAACTGCTTCCGCTTCTTCAAAGAGGGACTCTCGGTCTGTCTAGGCATGGAACGCTTCGACGGGGTCATGCTCTGCAACGTTCGTCAAACTTGGTTACAACAGTTGAGATAAACGTAAGTTATGTATAACTCGAATAAGTTCAAAATATAAACCTTGGCCGCGAGTTTCTTCTCTTTACGAGCTTGCCTCTCCCTCTCATCATACTCTTGATTTTCCTTCTCTACCAGCCGAATGAGGGTGTCACACCTCCTTGTAAGTTCCTGTGTTGTGCGAGACTTGACAAACCAATCAAAACGAAATAAGGGAGACATACGAAAAGCTGCCTTCAACTCATCCCAATTACCATAGCCAAGTTTGTGAATCATGCATATCTGAAAATTTAATGTAGCGTCAGATAACGCAATATTATGTTAGGAGAATACCAGATTAAATAAGGATATCACCAAAAAAACGAAAGAAACAAATTTGGGGGAGAAAGCAAAAAAACATTGTACCATGAATCGATCACATTCTTCGTTGTATAACTTCCCTTTGTTCTGTCCATATTGTATCTTCAATTCTAGCCAAGGATTCTTATAGCGGTCCAACTTCTTCCCAATAGCTTTCATGATTTCATCTTTCCGAGATATTCTCGCCTCCCCTCTTTCGATGTTTTTAATAATTCTATCATAATCTGCATACAACAGGTAAATAACACATCAGACAGACCCTTGACATTTTAATGGGGAAAACTAAATTCAAGCCTCATTTGGCAAATTAACACATCAGACACTTGATATTTTAGTGGGAAACCGTACAGCCCACATTACAAACCCGTAGCCATTCAGAAATAAACTTCAGTGTAACTTTCACTTATAATTCCCACTAGATTCTGCTGAGTACTTTTTAGCTTTTATAATGTTCTATAATAGATTACACTGTCGTATTGGATAAACTCACCATTTAACTCCTTGTATCTTTCTTTGAAGACTTTTGCATATCTTTCGACCTCCTCCTGAGTTTTTCCTTCCATCTCAGAAGCAATACTTTTTATATCATTTCGGCCATACTTCTCACAGGCCCTAATGAAAGCATTAAAATCCTTCCGGCTCCATGATGAAAATCCCTTTGTTCACAGAATACCAAAATCAAAATATATATATATATATAAATAAATAGAATTGTATCAATCCTAGTTTATAAATTATAAAGCAAATTTCCTCACCTCTTCGAGCAACTGTTCCTTCTCTTCTAATTCTTCAGCAGTTAATGGATCTCCAACCTCTAAAAATTTAACATGCATGGCATCATTGAAGTGATAAGGGTTAAATTGCGTTTACATCCTAGGGATTCTTAAATTATATTCTCCCCTCTAGATTTAAAAATTACAATTAAACTTTTCCCATGGACGCCATACAAATTTAATGTAAACAACCATTTTATTTTAGGCTGATAAACAATTACACATGAGCCTCCTAGAAACATATTTCATCTATCTTTTTGATACTATTATAAACTAATTTTGCACACCATGTTATCTATTAAGATTTTAAGACAAAAACATGTTCTAAACATACCAAAAAGAAACTGCAGCTTCACCCAAAACCTTTAATCTACTGAAATTCCAAAATTGATATTAAAAGTTCAGCAATAGTTCCTATCGATAAAACCTATGAATCAGAGTGCTAGCATCGTAATGCTTCTGTTAATGTTGAATGACACAGAAACAGAATTCTCTCCACAAATAATTTTCAGTTCACAAATGCTACAAATTTGAATTCTCCTTTCCCAAAAATCATTCTCAATTACTTTCATTCCCGTTTTCTTCCAAGTAAATACTCTTGTTACCCTCTGTCCTGAGACAGAATGTAATGTACCTACCTAATTACTTATACACAGATCATAATAAGGGAGGAGACAACATTCTGTTCAGTAATTCCATACCTTCTGGTTCATCAACATCTATGGAGTCTTTCAACTGATTCTTCTGATGTGTTTGCTGAATTTTTTTAAGCAATATAAGCACCAGTTATGCACAAGTTGAATGAGCTAAACCTAAAATTGTTTAATCAGTAAGGTTAGGTTACACACCATGAGGTAGCGAACTTCCTTTTCATACAGCTCACTAAGCCTTTGTGTGTTGAAAAACTGGAAATCATGCCTGAAGGAAACAGAATTGAGCCAGTTCAAATAAATGCACTATGTCTAAAGAATATAGGAAAGGCTTTTGTGAGAAGCTTACAATTGAGGCATCCTAGGAATGCGTGGCTCTTTAGGTTTAGTTGGAGCACCTTGACGCATTGTTTGCTTGAAATAGTCGGACTCTGAATAACTAAAGTCATACCCCCCAGATAAATACAATTATAAATCAGAGTGACAACAAAAATTCTATAACTAAATATACAGAATGAAGAGCAATACTTACTTGCGTTTCCGTTCTCTTCTTGGTGGCTCCACCCAGTTTTCACTCACAATTTTTTTAAAATCAAATTTGTTTTCATCCTTCATTTAAAGAAAAAAGTACATCCAGAGGTTGGTTAAAAATACACAAGAGAAAGGCAAGCGATGCAAAAGACATGGTTCATATTGAGCAAAGATAAAATGTCAACTTACCTTCTCATCATCAAAATCATACAACTCAGCAGCTACAAAATGAAAATATAAACATTAATAACTTCAAACTTCATAAAGTTTAAAAAGAGACATTAAATGGCTAAACAGGAGTCAAAAAGAACTTTCGTGTGTATGCACATTCTAATAACAAAGAAGCCTCACTAAAAGAAAAGAGTGTATACAAATTGACTTGTAGCTTTTATGTATCTACAACAAAAAAACTAACATACAAAACAAGGAAGGAACATGTTTCATTAGTTAACTATTTCATCACAAGGATAACATTTCAAAGGGATGAACCACACAATGAAAATGCCGCAAAGCATTTATTTTCTTGCCTAAATGATGGGTACAAAGGTGCAGAACAAAGCATTAAACCTATGGGCAAACAGGAATTAAAAAGATATATATCTTAAACATTATCAATCTTAAATTTGATGGGTACAAAGGTTACATACTGTCATCCATCTTAAATTTGATAGCATCTTCTGTAAATTTTTTCATCTTAGCATCAAGCTCAGCTGTTGCTTCCTCTCCTTTCGCAATAATTCTGTCAATATCTTCATCTGTAATAGTACTGTCCTTGGAACTAAAAACCATTTCAGCACCAAATTTAACCATTTGAAGCAACTCATCTTTATTTACAGCTGCACACATAAACAGATTGTACCACATTATATAATCCATAAATCTTGGAACAAAATAAAACAATTCTAGAAAACCCTTACTTTTCTGCTCAGCTAATCGGCCTTGCTGAATCACCAGAGCATCAAGTGCAAGCTTTTTGTAAGCTCTTTCAATGACTTTTTCCTCTATTGTATACTGCATGCAATTCCCATGATATAAGAATGAGAAATTGATAGATAGATAGATAGTAAAAACCATGAAGCACTTTAAAACTAAAATGGCTGTTATACCAGAGCGCCAAACACATTTTGAATATCTTCAATAATTTCTAGGCGACATATTTTTATAATTAGTTTCTGCCAATACAAGATTACACAAGGATTGCTAGTATTTTATTGTATCTAGAATTGCTTAGTTATGAAACATGGTGTCTTTATTCTAATTTAGCATTTCTAATTTATGCTGAAATATATTAATTTTATCCCTTGAAGAAGTGACATAAGAGCAAGAAAGTAACATTTTTTAGAAGCCAAGTGACATCTTGTTTCTGTATCTAGTGTTAGTATCAGTGATTTCAAGATAAAAATTTAACTATTGATAAACAGGATAATAAAGTAAAAAATTGAAAACCTCAGTGCAAAATCGGAAAACTTGAACTTCTTTCTTTTGGCCAATCCTATGAGCACGATCCTGAGCTTGCAGATCAACTTGTGGGTTCCTGTTATAAAACCACCAATTCTCAATAAACATTTAGTCTTGAACTAATGGTACCAATCCAAATGAAAAGGCTGCTGCTGACACAATTAATTAGAATACTCACCAGTCACTGTCATAAAGAATGACAACATCAGCAGTAGCAAGATTAATGCCAAGGCCTCCTGCCCGAGTAGACAACAAGAAAACAAATTTTTCACTTCCTGGTTTGTTGAAGTTCTCAATGGAAGCATCCCGATCCTCTCCACCAGTATTACCATCTATGCGACAATATTGGTATCCTCGAAAAATAAGATAATCTTCAAGTATGTCTAGCAGCCTAGTCATCTGGAGAAAATGGAACAAATACACCAGGTTGAATGAAGTAACAGTCATAGCAAGAAGTTGCAACAATCTTTTTCTTACAAAGAACTGACCTGTGAAAATATAAGGACCCTAGAATCACGCTCTTTTAGTTTAGGAAGTAACTTATCCAGAAGAACCATTTTACCTGCCAATAAAATATTACTTGTAAAGAAAAGTGACATTATCTCAGATCTAATAGATCAGCCAGAAAGGGCTTTAAAGTACTCTTAATGCAAACAATGCTTACCAGCATTTGTAATGAGATGGTCTCCAGTTGTAAAGGGAGGACCAGGTTCAGCACCTTGAAAGAGATACGGGTGATTACAACATTTTCGTAGTTGCATCGCAATATTTAGGAGACGTTTCCGTTCTCCACCTGAATTAACAACCTCCAGATCCTTCTGCAGTAATGCCTTATAATACTGTTTCTGCATTTGTGACATGCCTACCTTGAGAATGGTTTCTTTTTTTGGTGGCAGCCCTTTTTCAACATCTGACTTCAACCTTCGAAGGAGAAATGGACGGAGGACCTTAATTATACACAGAAAATAACACATCATTATTATTTACCATGCTATAACAATAGCCCCTTAAAGATAGAAGATTAAAGGCTTACCTTGTGTAGTTGTTGAACAACTTCTTGTTCGTCATTTTCACCAGAGATTTGAAACCATTCATCAAAAGTTTCAGCAGAACTAAATATTTCAGGTAAAAGAAAGTTGAGAAGAGCCCAGAGTTCATGAAGATTATTCTGCCACATCAAAAGAAATGAACCGCATTAATTACTCAAGTAAATTCACATCATTAACTGCAACCAGTGAAAGAGAATTAGGATTCAGATTTCAAAATAACCCAGACCTCAAAACTAATTTTTAAAAGATATAAAGGATCTGTTTGGTCAAACTTCTTCAAAAGGACTTCTAAAATAAATAAAAAATGAAATGAATCTTCCCTTAACTAAAATTTACTTATGCACACATTTTATTGAAAAAAAGAATTTAGAGCGTATGAGAGAGTTTCCAAAAATTAACTTACACATAAGCTAATTTTAGCTGATGAATTACTTCATGTTTTCTTTTTTTTTTTTTCTCATGTAAATCCTTTTGGAAAAGTTTATCCAACGAAGGCCAGTGTGTGGGTTGAAAGACAAAGCATTAAAATAACACAAAATAGGAATAAAAAGTCTACCAATTTAACTAAGTTATAATTTACTCAACTCTTCTATTTACACAACCATAGTATGAACATAGATCAAAAAAATACAAATGCACATGAGGTACACAACCTTTCTTTTCAAAATTTGCCAATAGACCAAATACTAAGCAGCAGTAGATACAATTTTTGCATATTCTTACAAAAAATATTGTTTCACAAAATAAGGGTCTGATATCTAAAAAAAGGAAGAAGAAATAACAAAAATATATATTGGGAGAAAATTCAGTTCTTTCCATCCAACCAAAAATATTGAAGTAAATAAAAGACTGACAAATCAGAAACTAAACAACTCAACCCACCATCTATTAGAAAACAGATAGAAAAATCTTTCATTTGAGGACTTGTTAGCCTCATACGTACGAGATAGTACTTAATTCAATCGTATGAAAGAATTGGTATCATGACATTTCTATTCTAAGAGATCAATACGTTAAATACAAAATGCTATAACAATAATAAAGATAACAAAAAAGCGTATCACATTCCTTTAGCATTGGCAACATGGCTCAAACGACGTTATACTGTCATAAATTATGCTAGACTGTTCTTAATGGCTATGCTTCTAGTTTTTTTTTCCAGTCTATCTCTTCCTACAGTGATTAGGCTATCCTCCATCTGATCTACTTTCCTTAATAGGGCTCCTGCAGATCTTTTCCACACATGTTGAATCAACCCAAGGCAATTTTGAACAATCTTTTCTACCAAAGGGTGCTGTTCCAGCTGTTATCTCTAAAGCATTCATTCCTAATCCTATCTAACCTAGAATATCTACTCATCCAACATTATTTTCATCTACCTGTAATGGTGTGCCAGTAATGAGGAGACGATAGTTTGTGTTGTATAGCCTCATTGTTTTTGACAGGAGAGAGTTCTCGTTCTTGATTCGATGTGCCTCATCAATAATAATGTAGCGCCAACTAAATCGCCGTAAAGCAGACTTCTCCTTGATTACCATTTCAAAACTTGTAACACACACATCAAACTTACCAGCAACGAGTAACTCTTCTCTTATGTGCTTCTGCAATTATTTAAACCATTAAACAGAAGTGTCAGAAGCAAACATTGACCGTAATTTTAAGCAGATAATTTGGTCCAGCAAAGCTAGTCTCACCCTTTCATCAGGGTTGCCAAGGAACTTTATAGCACGTAAAACAGGACAGAAGCGACGAATTTCATTCATCCAATTTCCAAGAGTAGATTTTGGAGCAACTACCATATGAGGGCCTTTTATTCCTCTGAACTCATGTAAGTAGCCTAACAAAGATATAGTTTGCAAGGTTTTTCCAAGCCCCTGCAAACAATATATTTATTTATATTTCATCATAGCTTTTAATAAATCTATTCATTTCATCAAAGTACACATCACAAGGCAGTCATTTAAATGAGATTTATCTGAGACAAGCATCTGCCACCTACCATTTCATCTGCTAGAATTCCATTTATGCCATTCTCATACAATCGTATCAGCCAGTTTAGCCCAGCAAGTTGGTAATCCCTCATCTTCCCTTGGATACCTGTTGAACAAACAAGCCATGTCAAATTCAAGTGAACAAAAACTTCAAGAACATTAGATATGAATACAAAAAATCAACAAGCTACATAAACAAAACCCAAAATGTAAAAATCAGGGGCAGTACATCATCATACTAGATAGACATACACAAGAATCTAATTAAATGGAAGAAAAAACACAAAAGTTTAAAAAAAAATAGTTTGTATGTAAGCTGTGTTAGATTTAGAACATATAAAAACCAGCTAACCAGAAACTAAGCCTTCAACAACTAGCAAAAAAGAACGGGCATAATTTCTTTTGCCAACCAATGCATCCTATTTATGACAGAAAGCTGGAATCCAATGTTCTTCCCACTAGATTAGAATGATGTGCCCATGCAAGTAGGCAGGTCAAGTAAAGAATGCTTACATGAAGGTTGAGACACCAGCCGGGTGTTGGATAGACCATCTTCTTCCCCTTTCAGGTATTCTTCATCTTCCTCTTCTTCGGTGACCTTTGATGCATGGCGACCCCTAAAATAGACAGTGATTTAATGTAGTGTAAGTTAATTTAAATGCATAAAGTCAGCATCAGATAAACCACAATTCACAACTACTTATTGTTTGTCCACCTGTGATTATTTGCTGTCACTTAGTAACATTTTTCAAAATTTAAAAACATTTCAAGGCATAAAATACAATTCCTCAATTAAATTACAACATATTCAGGACAGCAGAAAATACCTTCCTTTTGCTTTCTTTTGAGAAGATTGATCACCCTTAGCAAAATGGGCAAACAGTTCAGTTTGCTGGAGGAGAAACTTCAATCGGCCTTTTCCTTTATTATTCTGCATCAAACATGACAGTATATGACAATAGTTTACTTAAAAACAAGTTAACATAAAAAATTAAAATAAATAACATCCCCGGTAGTTTACAGTGAACAATCAATACAAACCATATCAGCATCAATGGTAGAGTTTTGAGCGTCCAATATCTCCTGAACCTTCTGTTTCTTCAACTGTTGCATTTCTTTCAACCTGGCCTTCTCACGCTTGCCAACTTCAGGATCAACAGTACTCTCATCCTAAAACCACCAAACAGTAAAAAAGCACTTCAAGGGACAGACACTTCGTGAAAGAGACAAAATCCCCACAGCAAACAAAAACAACAAAATGCAGCTCAGGAAGCGAAATCCAAACTAGTAGCAAACGGATAAGATACGAAAAAGCCAATGAATAAACCTAGTCTAGAAAAAAAGACGAAAATGCAGAACAAAAGACGAAATCAGAGAACCCCAGAGATGAAAATGCAGAGAAGAGGATTAAGAATTACCTGCTTATTGTCTTCGTCGTCATCGACGGCTTCGTCAGGGGAATTATCATCCTCGTCCTCGTCAGAGCTAGCGGATTGCGCCACAGCTTCAAGCTCCTCATCATCATCTTCGATCTGGTGGTTTTCAGCGGCGGCGACGTCCTCCTCCTCTTCATCGGAGGTTGAGTTGTTAGAAACCTGAGCCTTGGACGGCCTCCCCATTGGTACTTTTTTTAGATCAAGGGTTTCGGGAGGAGTGTTATGAGAAGAGAGAGAAAACGAGCGCGAGCCAATACTTATTTTAAAGCGCAATGAGAAAAATTATGGGTTGGGTGATCAAGGTTATTGTGACCGTCAGATTTCAATAGTGGGATCTGCGGCTCCAAGAAAGTGGAAGCCAACCGAATATTTCGCGCCAATAATGGGATCCCGGAAACGTAATTTTCCCGCTTGCACTCATGTACTTGGGCTGGTTTGATGGGCCACACCTTTTTTTCTTTCTGGGCTTTTCTCAGCCCAACTTAAAAACTATATTCTGATTTTCTTCTGTTCAGAATTGTCTGTTGATATAACTTACACATTAAATTATATTTTTCCTTTTTTATTTTTATATGTGATATGATTTTTTTTACTTTTTCCCTAGTTTAGTTCTCCTACTTCTAAAAACCCATGACTTTCTTTCAATTTTTAGTTTTATATATGCTTTCTTTTGTATATTTTAATCATGTTGTTTTTTATGATAAGTTAAAAGAATAAGTTAGGTTTATGGTTTAATTGTTTCATAATAACAGAAATAATATATGTAAAATAGAAAATGTTTATACTTGTATATTTTTTACAATATAAATGCTAAAATCACATAAAAATGTATTTTTTATAATATTAGAGTTTAAAACATACTTTACAATTATCTGAATTTTATATTTTACTTCCAAATGTTGCCGACTCTCAATATTCTAGGCTTATTTACTTAACAAGACAATTTTTTTGGCCAAACTCATCAATTTATTATTAGGGACAAATAAAAGAAAAACACTTTCCTTTACATGAATATATTTTTTTATGGTAATAAATATGTTATTCTTCTAACGTGCCTGTGTTGTTCATCATATAAGTATGGGTAGTTTTAAGATTTGTGAGGATAAATTAACTGATGAAGAACCATAAAAAAATAACGTACAAAATTGATTTAAACTGGTAATACCAGAAGTTAAGTTTTTTATTTTTTAATTTAATTGAAAATGTTTTTAAAGTAAAAAATATGTTTGATAGAATTTACAAATTGACATCAACTATATATTACTTTTAATAACATATATAATTTAGTTGTTTATATAGATTTACATTTTTTATATCTTACTTTTGTATAATTTTATATTTATGTTAATCTATCGTGTATAAGTAAACTTGTTATTGTAATGGATATTATTATATTTTATTAATTTAACATAATTATAATTGTATACGTAATTTAAAGTTTTATATTTACTTTTAATGTTAAAATTTTACTATGATATCATTTTAATTCAACTTTTGGTGGCATAAAATTATGATATTATATTTGTTTAAAATTTGAAAATATTTCATACTATCTAACTAATTAAATCAGTACTCTAGTATTTAGCATTTACAACCAGATTATCAATATTATTCACTCATTAATTTGCTTTCTTAACAATAAAGAATAGTAGTGTTGTAAGTAGATTTTTTTTATGTAATAATTATTTAAAAAATTAAGTTATGCAGTGAATGCAAGCTCAGATGGTATAACAATGTAGGAAATAGTAACTCTTGTGAAGTTTATTGTATTGTAATAGTATAATGTTGGGAGAGGACATAGGAAAGAAAAATTCAATATAAGAAGAACACAAAATGAACAAAAGCTAATCACCATAGACATGAACACTGGGCACCATATCCAAGCTATTTCCAACTTAATCATCAGTTTTAGAAAATGACTAATAAGAACCAGAAACACCCTGCACTTGCAATGCAACCAGAATAATTCATTCTTGTGATGTAACTCTCATTCCATTTCATCCTTTTGTGGTTGTCTCATGTGTCTGCAACACAAACATATTTCGATCAAATTCACATTTGGGACATTCCAACTCTTGTTAAGTAGCCCCACATACCTGTTAAAAAATTCAAATCGTTCTGTTCATTTAGGAGGTTGTAGTTGAAACATTTTCAACTTCAGTTTCTTTCTGAGTGACCAAATTCTTCTCCTCCTCTTTTGTTTCTTTAACCTCTTCTTCCTTAACCAATGTCTCTTCTTTTGTGTCTTTGTTTTGTTCTTCCTTCACCAAAGTCTCTCCCTTGACATCCTCTGTCAGGCACAATTGTAAACAAATTAAATTTAAGGGAAAAAAAACATCCAAGGGGTTATTATGCATGATCAAAATCCACAAACTTCTGAATAAACAGAAGAAAGATAAATTATAAAATTAATCCAAGTAAAATAAAATATTTAAGAGCTTTCATATTCAAGAGTCATCCTTTAACCTTTCTCATTTCCATCTCCCTTTTGTTCCGTTGGTTGTTGTTCCTCTTCTGCAACAGCAACGGGAAGTTCCTCTTCTGCAACAGCAACGGGAAGTTCCTCTTCTGCAACAGCAACAGGAACAACATCCTTCACTTCATGTTCTTCCTTGTCCTTCACAGACTCTTTGGGTTCTTCAGCAACAACAGTTTCCTGTGTTTTCTCCTCAGCTTCGTGGCTCTTCTCCAATGGCTTTTCTTCTTTCACATTTTCTATCTCAGAATCTTTATTAGACTCATCAACATCCTTATCTTTGACATTTTCTTTGTTCTTCTCTTCCACTTCCAAATTTACATTGTCAATGTTAACATCATTGGTTTTGTCCACTGATTGTACATCAGTTTCCTTGGAACTGACACTAGATTTCTTGTGCTGGAGGAGGGTGCTGTTGGCAACAACACCGAGTTTAGATTTTCCACAACCCATTTTTTTGTATGATTAATTGGTTGTGGAAAGAAAACTCGAATAGAGAGAGGAAAAGAGAGAAGATGGATGTGAAGAATGAATCTGTATCGAGTTATTATTATAAGGAGATGATCTTTATGTTGGTTATGATTTAGCGGTGGAGCAATGGCCTGCATGGATGAATAGATGTGAATAGAAGCTAAACCGTTTTTCTCGGTGTCTTTGTATAGACAACTTTAGTTGTTATCATCGAAAAAAGCTGAACAATTGTGAAAATGACAATTGTTTTGGACCAATGCCATTGATGTTTTTAATAATTAATATAATGATAATAACTAGGGAACACTCAACCCTAGCAACAATTCCAATGTTCTTTTCCTGGGTTACATTCCACTAGATGCATGCATGCATGGATTTCAATGTTTCTTAGTAGTAATTCTTATCACTCTTTTAAGCCATGGTTGAAAGAGTATTTTTTTATTTATAAATTTATAATTAACCTAGCCTTAAGACCCATTTTGCATCCATCAAATTATATTAAGTGTTCACATTAATCATTTTAGTATGACGTTAATCTATAATAAAATTCAATAAAAAAATTATCTGGAAAAAAAAACATTATTCCATTTTTTCCTTTATTTTCTTTTAGGGTTACACCTTCAAAATATATAAAAACAAAAAATATCGCATATCGTCAAATTGAAAAGTTGAACAATTCAACGTCTTTGGAAATTGTGATATGTTTTTTAGAAGTTGAAACATTTTATAAAGGACAAAAATCGCATGCACTCTTTAAAACATAAACACTTATCCAATATCATAAATCATATCATTCAATAATATATATATATATATATATATTCTCTTATAGACTTTTTTTTATATAAAACTTTTGCATAGTAAAATATAAAATAATTTTCCGTTCAAGTTTTTATAAAAACGTGACATTGAAAGTTGAATATAAATATCACACTGAATTTTCCTTTTTTAAATTAATATACTTCTAGTTCTACTTTATATATGATATTTTGAGAGAAAGTTTTTTTTTTCATAAACCATTGATTTCTTATAAATAAATTCAAGAAATATTCTTAATTTCATGCATTGAGGATAAATTAGTAGTTAATTAAAAAAAATGTATTAGAAAGTTACATAATGTTTTCAATAAAATTATATTTGTTTTATTCTGTGAATCAAAATCTCAAATGTTGTAAATAAAAATAGTATTATTATTTTAATGTTCCTATTTTTCTGTTATAAAGCATTATCGTGATCTTCAATCAGATGGATGGGATCATTCTTGGTAAAATAGTTAAAAAATTGTTCCAAGTTTATTCATAAAAAAAATGATAAAGTTGCAGGGGATTGTGGTTAATCATAAAATATTGACTTACTTGCATCAACAACTATCATTATTTTACACAACTACAAAATCTCTTACAAATGCACCTAAAGGGAACAATACTTCATGATCCAAAGAGATTGGTATAAACAAACTATTATTGATGATGACAACATTTTGAAAATAATTTTAAAAAAATAGAAGATAGTCACTTGAGAGATGATCTTTGTATCTAAATTGGAGTCCAAGATCGAATGTGTCTAGGAAATGTAATATAATGTATATATTAAGATTATTTAACTTTAAGGTGCAAAATTAATTTGATTTTAAAAAATATTGTATCTCTCAAATCAAAATTATTAAGATATTAAACTATTTGTTAATTATTTTTTAAAATTTATGAAAACATTTATTTAGGTTCCATCAAATATCTATCTTAATTCTAGATATTTTCATTCATAATGAAAAATTAAGACTACCTAATATTTTTGTTAGTTGATAATTTTATTTTATTTTAATTTACCATTACTTTTTTATATATAAAAAAAAATTTCATGTTAAGCATCACCATGCTACTTGACATCTAAGTTAGGCTGACACCTCAAGTAACAACAATCATTTGTCATCACATGAAAAAAAATATTATTAAAAAAAAGTAGAAGAAAGAAAATACAAAAACATGAGGGACTAGACCAAAACCCATATGTTAACAAAAACGATACATAGGTAGATTATAAATATTAATAAAGAATTCTAAGAACAGACTAGATGAAAGTCTATTATACCAATAAAAGGATTCTCTATGAATAAATCCTAAATTAGCCAACCTATCAGCACACGCATTCCCTTCACGAAAAATATGAGTAATCCTAAACCTGATTTTTCCACAGTAATTAAGACAAGTATTGCATCGATTACGAAGCATCCAAGTAGTAGAATAAAACTGCTTAATTCCAGGCCAAAGAGATGGGGATCTATAAACTATTCGAAACTCGTATTTTGATTGTTTTCTCATGTCTCTTTTGATTCTCTCGGGTTTAACTTCAATTAATGCATCTTTTCTTATTAATAAATTAGTGATTCATTGCTTCTAATTTCACATTGGCTCAAATCAGTGAATGAATTGCAAATTAGGAAGGTGTTCTTTACGCTTCTGGTTCGTGGTGAAGGTAAGTTATTAAATGTCAAAAGGAAGTAATAATTTGTTTTCTCATATAACTATTTTGTTCATGTTCCTCATATTGTTTTTTTGTTTAATTTGTGTGAGTCGTTATTCTCTATCTAATTTGTGTGAAGCAAAGTTATTCTCTCAAAGTCTAGTTATTTGACTTGTTTAGTCACTATCGCAAGTAATTAATGTGATATATTAATGTTGATGATAGTAGAAATACCATTTTATTGCCTATTGGTGCTTTATATTCGGGTTACTAGCAAGGTAAAACTCCTAAAACCACACCCATTATAAATTAGTATACATGAATATATTTTATTCATGGAACCTGTGAAAGAAAGAAAAATGAAGTTTCCCTAAGTTAAAGATTATATACTTTAGAACTTTGATGAAGTTGGTTGTCTTCGTTAGAGGTGTGAAGAAGAGGAACGCTAATAAGAGATTCATCGCCAATGTTGAAGGTCCAATAAGGAACACCAGGGGGAATCAAAAGAGTATGTGACCTTGACTGAATTGACGAATCTTCTAGTGGCAATCCAATGGCTTTTGCAAAGAACTAGATTCATTCACTGGGTCCTCATACGTTTGAGAACATCCTAGTATTGCAAGTCCAAGTTGATGGAAGAAGGCCAAGCTCAGACCCAAGTTCAGGCCCAACAACTAGGTCAATGGAAAGTAAGATCCAAGAAGACTGAGACTCTGCTATTGATGGCAGAGAAACTTTCCTATACATGTTCAAAAATTCTATAAACCTAGTGTAGAGTAGAATTTATTTTTTGTCAAAAGTAGAATAGGAATTTTACTTGTAAAATTTCTTAATTGTAATTATGATTGAATTAGGTATCTAAAAACCAACCTAGGTTAAATTATGGTTTCTAGAAGACTCCTAAATTAACCTAGGTCATTCATTAGTCATATTAAGCAAATCTAAACATGCTTACCATGTGACTACTCTTTAGGCGCCAATTTCAAATATAGGATATCTGAAATTTCCCACCACTTCCTTTGTACAATGGCCGACCTCATTCCTATATAAAGGGGTGCTTGGCTCAAGAGAACACTGATAAGTGTCTAATTTTAGTAATATTTCATATTAAAATATAGGAACTTATGAGGTTTTATTGCTAATTTACATATAAAATAATTCATAATTTATAAATTTATACCTTTTTACATTTTTTATGAGCTTTATTTGAATAAGAGCATTTTATTCCCAAATTTGGTGTTAATTGCATATTTATAGGGAGGATTGAAGATTTGGAGTAAAGGGGAATAATTTGAGCGAAAAAGAGAAAGTTGGAAGGTCCCATAATGAAAAAAGATGCAAAGAAAGATTGGTCTTTTTTTTATGTTTTTTCACTTAGCCCATTAGCGCGACATGGGAAGCGACCTAACCCTAGAAAACTAGGATAAATAGGGGGCTAGAGGCTCAACCCTAGTGTGTTAGATTAAGAGGTTACCATGGAGTGAATTGTAACCCAATTGGAAGAATATGGAAGGTGCTGGAAGTATGTGTGGCTAATTCTACCCTTTGGGATAGAGAGTAATATGTTCAAACTATTATGTATTAAGGTGATATCTTATATATTAATATTAAGTTCTTGATTGATTATTGGTATTGCTTTTTTACTTTTAAATTTCCGTGACAAATTGAGAATCTTAAATCTGACTGGGAGGTATTTTTAGGGTTCAGACCTAAACAACAATACTTAGCATATTTGAGTGTTAGAGATAGACTTGAAATGTTAATTGCCATTAACGTTTGAGTGTGATTCTAATTTTTTTTTATAAGTATGCGAGAGATTGATATAAATGAATTTTCTATGGGCATCATCAATCAAAGAACTTAATATAATCAAAATACATGAGAGTGATAGGGATGAAACTTAATCCCTATTTTTCCAATTGAAGCTACTAATTCTTTGTTTGATTTCTTATTGATCACTGCCAACATAACCAATTCAAAACTATTTTTATTGTTCTGTTTTTATATTTATCGATTATTGTACTCGATAATTCATTGTTCCTTGTGGGATTAATATCCGTCCTTAGGAACAATTATTACTTCTGACAACGCGGTGCACTTGCCATAAAAAGTCATCAAATACAAGATCAATTTTATGAGTAAATGCTGCCAAATTTGCAAGCTTTTACTCCTTTGTCTAGTCTCTCTAGGTTAGGCACCTTTGATATTCTCTTTCACCTTTCTCCAAGTGATATGGCCAACCAATCACTCTCCCTACCTATCATGCACCTTCAAGGACACCATAGCTCCATTGGAGCCTTCTTGTTCTGCTACATTCATTTGCTTTTGCCAACCTCTTCAATTCTTTAAGAAGAATAATCGATAATGGAGCCAACCTCCATCACAAGTGCTCCCTCTCTTGTGCCCCCACACAATTCACATCAATCACCAAACAAAACAACATAGATTATGAACTAGTGTATTAATGTTTTATGCAAAGGTGGAGATACAAATAAGGTGACAGAGTTCTTGGAAAAGACGGAGGATGAAGGATTTGAACCTAATTTGGTAACATATAACACATTTATTAACAGTTATTGTAAGAATATGAGATTGGAGGATGCTTTTTACTCATACAAGATCATGAATGTCAAAGGTGTGATGCCTAATTTGATCACATACATGACCTTGATGAATGATATTTGTGAAGAAGGGAAGGTTAAGGGATATTGTGTCTTATAATAATACTTTTGTGTAATAATTTTGGATTTTTTTTATGTTTTAATTTATATTATATTGTAATTATCATTAAATTTACTTGTGTAATAATTTTGAAGGTTAAATTTGATGCTCGTGTAAGATATATCTTCAAAACACTTAACACAAAATGGACTGAGTATATGCAATAATTATGGTAGGAAAGAGATTATGGAACACACAATAAAGATGATATTATTGCAATGTGTCCGTAAAAGATGAATATAGACCATTGGCCTTCTTTTGTTGACTATGGTTTAAATTCAAGGACAAAGGTAATTAAAACTACTTTATTCTTTGAAGTGTTGATTTATTTAGATTTAGTTATTTTACTACATGTACACCAAGGAAATTGCAAAAAAAAAAAGGATAATAGAAAAAAGCAAACAATTCTTCATATTGGTGGATCCAAGATTGTTGCACAGAAGAAATACGAGATGGTAAGTTGATTCTCCAATAATTTTTGTTATATCATATATCATGATTCATATACTTTTGTTACATTTTATAAGAGCAAGAGCTTGGTCACAAAGTTAGTGATGGGATTGGCTAATCGCCAGCCGAGGTACGAGTTCGTGATGGGATTGGCTGACCTGATCGCTATTCCGAATATTACCGCCAGGCTCAAAGTGCCTGAGAAGACCACGGATAAGGTGTTGGGACCAAAACCAGACGCGTGGTGTGAGTTCCACAAGAGCTTTGGCCACTCTATCAATTCGTGTTTGGCTTTGGGATACCAACTCGCCGAGTTGGTCAAGTGTGGGTTCTTGAAGGATTACTAGCTAGAGAAGCAAGCGGGGCAATCATCAGGTTCCCAACCGGCGGGCAATAAGGGACAGCAGCACGAGGTACCCATTCACGGCGAGATCCACACCATAGCTGGTGGGTTCTCGGGTGGTGGGTGTACTGCATCGCAGCGAAAGAAGTATGCAAGGTCTGTGATGTCAGTGGAGGTTTTTGAGGATCACTCACCCGACGTGGACATCACGTTCACCAAAGGAGACCTTGGGGATGTTGTGCCTCATGACAATGACCCTATTGTGATCTCGCTTGTTACGGCGGGAAGAACTGTCCATCGGGTGCTGGTCGATCAAGGAAGCTCGACAGATGTGATGTTTTGGCCGACTTTCGAAAAATTACAATTATCCCCTGACCAGCTGAAGCCATATGGGGGCTGCTTGTACGGTTTTGCCGGTGATCAAGTGGAGGTCTGGGGGTACATTGAGTTAAGGACGACGTTCACAGATGGGTCGGCCTCGCACACAGAAAAGATCAGGTACCTTGTCGTGAACGCTCCATCAGCATACAACATCCTGTTGGGAAGGCCAACACTCAACAGGACAGGAGTTGTGCCTTCAACAAGGCACATGAAGGTCAAGTTACCATCAATGGAAGGGGTGGTTATCACCATCCGCTCTAACCAAAAGGAGGCAAAGAAGTGTTATGAAAACAGCCTTAAGAACAAGAGATCGGTATGCCATGTAACCACAACGCCGCCCCCTAGTGTGGAGCCTGAGCAGGACAACCGGCGAGTTGTGGATACAGCGTTGGAGGTGGCCGCCGAGGACGATGTGGCAATGGAAGATGTCGAGGCGAGGCCCGAGAGCGCCGCTCGGGTGGAAGAAGAGAAAAACTGCCCGGAGACCGCTAGGGAGTCAGGGATTGCGAGAGCACTAATCGCCAGTGAGAAGAGGCCTCAGCCGGTCGATGAGTGACTTGAAAAGAATATCAACGACAAGACGTTTAAGCTGGGGAAAACCTTAGATGGCGAGACACAAGACCAGATCTCCAAGGTAATAAGTAGACACCTGGACGCGTTTGCATGGTCTGCTTCATACATGCCGGGGATTGACCCCGATTTTTTGTGTCATCGTTTAGCAATGGATCCCCAGGTCAGGCCAATCCGCCAGAGAAGGAGAAAGTTCAACGAAGAAAAGAGACAGGCGATCAAGGATGAGACGCAGAAACTCCTTGCAGCAGGCCATATCAGGGAGATCCAATATCCAGAATGGCTCGCCAACGTCGTTCTGGTCAAGAAGAGCAGTGAGAAATGGCGGATGTGTGTTGACTTCACGGATCTGAATAAAGCATGTCCAAAGGATTCTTATCCTTTGCCAAGTATAGATGCCCTGGTAGACAGTGCGTCAGGGTGTAAGTTGCTCAGCTTCTTGGATGCCTTCTCAGGATACAACCAGATTAAAATGCATCCCATGGATGAGGAAAAGACCGCTTTCATGACGGAAAGGTCGTGCTATTGCTACAAGGTGATGCCCTTCGGGCTGAAGAATGCGGGGGCCACATACCAGAGGCTAATGGACAAAGTGCTCGCCCCTATGCTCGGGAGGAATGTGCAAGCATATGTTGACGACATGGTCGTAACATCTATGGAAAAGAGCAGGCACGTCACTGATCTGGAAGAATTGTTTGTTACGATAGCCAGGTACAAGCTCTGAAACTGAATCCCGAGAAGTGTATTTTCGGCGTGGAGGCAGGAAAATTTCTGGGATTTCTCTTGTCGAAGAGGGGAATCGAGGCAAATCCCGACAAATGTGCCGCCATTCTGGTGATGAGGAGTCCTGCCACAGTAAAGGAGGTGCAGCAGCTCACGGGCCAGATGGCCGTTCTGTCTCAATTCGTAACCGCCAGTGGAGAGAAGGGACACCTGTACTTCCAATGCTTGAAGAGGAATAACAGGTTTGTCTGGACGAAGGAGTGTGAAGAAGCTTTTGTCAAGTTCAAAGAGTACTTGGCGAGCCCGCCGGTTCTGTGCAAACCTCAAGTGGCAACGCCTCTCAGGTTATATTTCGCCATAACTGAGAGGGCGATAAGTGCGGTGCTCGTCCAGGATCAAGATCAAGTCCAAAAACCCATCTATTTTGTTAGCAAGGTGTTGCAGGGCCCAGAAGTGAGATATCAGGCCTTAGAGAAAGCGGCGCTGGCGGTTGTGTTTTCGGCGAGGAGGCTGCGTCATTACTTCCAAAGCTTTACAGTGTTGGTAATGACTGACTTACCCATCCAGAAGGTTTTGAAGAAACCGGATGTAGATGGGAGGATGGTGAAATGGGCGGTGGAGTTGTCAGAATTCGACATCAAGTGTGAGCCCCGAGGAACGATCAAGGGGCAAATCTTCGCTGACTTTGTGGTCAAGCTATCTTCTGAAACAGTGCAGAGCGCCGGGGACGATTTTCGTTGGGTGCTCTCGATGGATGGGTCGTCTAACCAGCTGGGTAGCGAAGCTGGAGTTATTTTGGAAGGACCCAACGGCGTGTTGATAGAGCAATCTCTGAGGTTTGCCTTTAAAGCCAACAATAATCAAGCGGAGTATGAGGCTTTGATCGTTGGTATCTTGTTGGCAAAGGAGATGGGAGCAAAGGTGTTGATGGCCAAGAGTGACTCGTTGTTGGTCACCGAGCAGGTAACGGGTGAGTTTCAGGCCAAAGATCCGCAGATGGCGGCTTACCTGGAGTATGTTCAAGAGTTGAAGAGGTCCTTCGTTTTGTTCAAAGTGGTGCACGTGCCAAGGGAGCAGAATGCCCGAGCTGACTTGCTAGCCAAGCTCGCCAGTTCGGGCAAGGGGGGCAGGCAAAGGACTGTTATACAAGAAACTTTGAAGATACCTCGAGCATTCGTGACAGATCACCAGGTTCTTCATGTGTGCAAGTCAATGGAAGGGACAGCGAGGAGTCATAGATCTTTGACTCAGGAGACTCTGAGGACGCCGAGAGTTAGAGCACGTCTAGGGGGGAGACGAAGATGACGCAAGTCTGCGCTATCCATGAGCCAGATACATGGATAACGCCGTACTAGCGCTACATGGCGGATGACGTGCTCCCAATGGACTCGACGAAGGCCAGAAAGATAAAGAAGAACTCCAACAGGTTCACCCTCATCGATGGCGAGTTGTACAGGTTCGGGTTTACACATCCCCTTTTAGTATGCGTATATGGAGAGAAGTGCATGAGGATTATGGCTGAGCTCCATGAGGGGATCTGTGGGAGTCACATCGGGGGTCGAGCTTTGGCAACAAGAACCCTTCGCGCAGGTTATTACTGGCCCACGATGAGGGAAGATTGCAAGAAATACGCCCAGTGTTGCAAGCAATGCCAGCAGCACGCCGATTGGCACAAGGCGCCTCCAGAAGAGCTGAAGTCAATTTACAGCCCCTGGCCGTTCCATACGTGGGGAATCAATATACTGGGACCTTTTCCTTTGGCGATCAAGCAGATGAAGTATTTGGTTGTGGCGATCGAGTACTTCACAAAGTGGATTGAAGCAGAACTAGTAACCCAGATCACCGCGCACAACATTCAGAGTTTCGTGTGGAAGAATATTGTGTGCCGATTTGGTGTGCCCAAGCGTTTGGTATCAGATAATGGGACTCAGTTTGCAAGTCACCTGTTGAAGAAGCTGTGTGGGGATGTTGGGATTCAGCAGGTGTTTGCTTCTGTGGAGCACCCACAAACGAACGGGCAAGTGGAGTCAGCCAACCGGGTCTTGTTGAGAGGTTTGAAGAGGAGGTTGGAGAAGGCCAAAGGGTCTTGGGCTGAAGAGGTTCCCCGTATAGTATGGGCGTACCATACCACTGAGCAATCGGGAACCCACGAAACCTCGTTTAGTTTGGTGTATGAGTGTGATGCGATGATTCCAGTTGAAACCCGGGAAAGCTCGCCGAGATTCCAAAACTTCGTGGCGGAAGACTCGAACGAAGAAAGGAGGATGAACTTGGATTTGCTGAATGAGGTTAGGGAGGAAGCACGGGTGAAGGTTGAGGCAGTAAAGAGAAGAGTTGAACGCAAGTACAACTCCAGAATAAGGCCGAGGCAATTCAGAGATGGTGACCTGGTGATGAGGAAGGCCCACCAATACGAGATAGAGAACAAATTATCACCCAAGTGGACAGGACCGTTTAGAATAACCGAAGCGCTCGGGAACAGCGCCTACCGCTTGGAGACGCTGGAAGGAGGGGCGATTCCTCGCACTTGGAACGCCACCCATCTAAAGTTTTATTACAGTTAAGGAATTGTAAGTAGAAATTAACTTGAACAGTTTAAGATGTTTCAATTAAAACAGTTTTTCAAGGGGGCACTCTTTTTTCCCTAAGGAGGGTTTTTAACGAGGCAACCCAATAAAGAAAGTTTCGAAGTTTATCAAAGTTTCCAAGTTATTAAGTTTGCATGCTTACCGTTTTTTAAGTTTTCGGAAAGAGACTTTTGTCGCCCTTGTGTAATTTAAAGCAACGACGAATTCAGATTGCATGCATTCAATGCAAAGTTTTAAAGCATAAAGTTTTAAACCTTCATCGCCAGCTGGTGATCGGAGGTATAAGCTAAAGTTTTTTAATTCCTCATCACACCTGGCGATCGGAGGTACAAGTATAAAGTTCTTTAAGTTCTCGTCGCCATCCGGCGAGAAGAGATTAAAAAGGCCTCCTCGCCCTGAGCGAGTACAGGCAAGAGCAGATCACAAGACCTCTTTGCGTAAGCAAATCGAGGCAAGTTTGAAAGTCCTCAGTGCATCCAGGGGAGGAGGAGATGTAACCCCTGGGCAAGTTGAGGCATCAGTAAAAGCCCTTCTCACCCTCGAGTGAGTTCAGGCAAGATAAAGCTGAAAAGTCAGGGTTGTTAATGATCTTAAGTATGGGAAAGGAAGGTTGATGAGAACGCCTTTCCCCTTGAGTGAAACATCAATGTTGACCTAGTAAGACCAGTTAAAAAAGAAGATAAAGGTTGGCTGGGGAAGGTTCGCAGAGGACACCTCACCACCTAAATCATTGTTCTAAAACTCAGGGAGGTAGAGAAGGATCCGAAAGGCGGCTCTACCCCCAGATGAGGGAACAATGATTTAAACTATCTCAGGTTAAAGACTCGGGGAAGGTAGAGGGAGATCCGAAAGGCAACTCTCCTTCCAGACGAGCAAAGATGAAGTCATGAGGTGGCCCCGCAAGGGATGTTTTTAGTCAAAAGGAAAATGGCGTCGCCGAAAGCCTATGGCTTTGAGATTGAAATAGAAAGAGGATTACACGACGAGAGCTAGATCAGCGAAGTTTTGGGCGATAACGTAGAAATACGCTTGTCCCTTGGCAGATCAGGCGAGTGAGATTTCAGATACTAAGATCGACCTGCGCCCCTACTGCCCAGTAAGTGATTTCGCGTTGAACGTTATTGCTATAGACTAACAGTTTGTTTAAGTTAAGGTGATTTCCAGAGAATTAAGTACCAATTTGTGCGAAGTACATTGGGTTGAGTAAAAACCAGCAAATTATACCAGGTGATCGCACAACAGATAAAATTAGAAGCCATATATATACACATGTATGTCAAACAGTTTGAGCAAAATGAAAGTTATTACATATAAATCGAAGTTAAGTACAAGAGTTTTAAAGGCGGTAAAGTTGAAGTGGCGGATGGGAGCAACAATTAAGTCGGAGGCATGATCTTCGTTGTACACTGAAAACTCGGAGAGGTCAAGGTCGGGAAATTTGCAAGCGAACTGCTCCAAAGCTGCTCCAAAGCCGGAGGTAAGAACTTGGGCAGCTTCAAGTTGAAGCTCGTCGATCTTTGTCTTGAACCCACTGTTCTCTTCACAAACCTGGGCAATCTCAAGCTCAAGCTCGTCGGCCTTCTTCTTGAACCCGCTGCTCTCCTCGCGAACTTGGGCCAGCTCGGCAGTAGTTTTGCTCAGTTCTTTGAGGGCCTTGTCCCGATCTTGTTCAACTTTCCCCATAAGGGTTTCCCTCTCGGTCGACCTCTTCTCTAGCTTGGCCATCTTTTCCCCGTCATTTTTTCGGGCCTCCTCCAGCTCTGCATTTTTCTCCCTCATAGGCACGAGCTTGCTCTCTAACTCGACGGCGTCCTGAAGTTTGTCGTGCAGTTTCCGGCGCAGTTCAGTCTTGTCCTTGCGCAAACTTCGGAGCTCTTTGTTGAGAGCGTTTTCCACCCTCAAGAACTCGAGCCCTTCCATCATCATGTCACACTTGACTTTCTCAGCTTCGGCTCTCGCGGTGCTCGCCTACTCCTGACGGATGCGGTTATCGAGTGCGAACTTGTCCAAGGAGTCTTTTAGCCCTTCACCAACGATTTGAGGAAGACACTCGTCGACCATGGCGTTCAGGCGCGCAGTGAAAGACTTCAAGGCCTCCTGGAGAGGAGCTGGAAGGGTTGGAGTTGAGGGAAGAGGTGAAGGTTGGTTCTCACCACCACCCTCGCAAGGTTGGATGGCGAGGGGAGTCTCGAGGCGGGGAGTTCTGTTGCAGCTTGAGAAGAGGCTTGCGTATCAACAAGTTGTTCAGGTACTGGATGGCGTGGAGGCGCTGAGGGGGTTCTCGACGTAGTCTGAGGTGGCGCCCTCAGCTGGTGGTGGTTCGATTACAGCTTTCCTCTTCCTCTTGCAGACTAGCCCATCCTCGGTGCTTTCGTCTGCCTCTTCGTTTGATACCACCCTGGGGGCTTTTCTCTTAGCCTTTTTGAGTGGTAGCTTCTTCCGCTCGAGGGCAGGAAGAGTAGCGGCAGTGGATGGGCCAGCTGGCGGAGGTTTGCCTTGGGCGGCAGCGATTTCTGCAACAGAGTTTGGCACGGTTTGGGAGCCCGCCGCCAGGTTGTGAAGCTTGGCTATGGAGCGCAGCTCAACCATCCTTCCTTTTCCCAACATCAGAAGAGCTGCAAAGAAAATGAAAAAGGAAGAGATGAGAGCTTGAAAACAGAGGGACCCAACAGAAAAAGGAGAAGACAGAGAGAACGAGGGGGGCTCACGGAGAAAAGGTTAGAAACCCTAAACGCAGGAAAAAGCGAAGCAAAGAACGAAAACAACCCACAGCGTATGCTCTAGACAGTTAATGGATTATGCAAACCGATTAAAATGCAGCAAATATCAGTGAGAGTGATAAAAAAATTACCTTTTGATGATCAGAAGAGCGTTCAACAAGATGGTGATTGAAGGAGACGAAGCGTTCGCTGAAGCGTTTCGGGAGTTTGGAGTGAGGAAGAAGATAATGAAACAGTGAAGTGGCGCGAAGTTTTTAAGAGTTTCGAACGTTGCGAGAAGCGCAAACGACAATGAATAATAGTCGTTGATAAGTCCACGTGTCGTATGATCGAAGGGGTTGGTGAAGTGTCAAATCAGTGAACAGTATGAGCGCCAACGTGCGAGGCCACGTAGGTCGCCGGAAATTCAACCCTTTAGTCTTTTCGCTGAACAAGTCGCAGCTCAAGACTTGGGGGCTTGTGTACCGACCAGGTCATCAGGTGTGATGACGTGTCTAGCACGTGACTATGTGGGGCGTGCTCAGCAGAACACGTGGACAAGAGAAAGACGAAGGGTTCAGATGTAAGCATAATTGCCGCTCGTGGAAGTGGCGTTCTGCAGTGTACATAGTCGGTTGTCGCCGGGTTTGTGTGTCATCGACGTATTAGATAATGGAAGATCAGGTGGTCTGGCATTGCCGCAAGAAGCACATCGCCGGATTTCCCAGTAAACTCAGTTGTAGCTGTTGGGGGTTCAGGCGAGGAAGTTCAAGCATGTGAGTTCAGTATGATCGTTACGTCAGCATGAGGCGCGAAGGTTAAATGAGTTGGAGTAAACAACTTGTTCCTCGACGACAGGATTCCCAGCGTGGACATTCGTCGATGGCGAGCTCCTCTCAGTTAGAACGTGCATGGCGTGGCAAGGAGGAAGGTGGCACCTGCGACAAGTAGTATCACAAAGATGATGTACTTTGTTGCATCCGATACTCGCCTTGTCAGGTGGCGTTCCGGAGCGTGTTACGTGCTAGGTTACACCTTGAGTAGGAGACTTGGTCGCACAACTGGATGCTACATAGAAGTGACGCTCAAGTTACCCCCGCCAGATGATGACACGTGTAGGGCTGGGTGCTACCTGCTACCCCAGCCCAGATGATGACACGTGCAGGGTTGGATGCGAGCCACGCGTCCAAAGCGTAACTGCCTGGAGAGAGAAAAAACCTAGCTATAAAGGTAAACTTAACAGAATTTGCAGAGGTACGTTTTCATTACGACTCATTGTTTTGGGTTGAGTGCACTTTAGTACGGTTCTACAGAGTATAGTTTTCTCTCAGTTTTTGGGTGTTCTTGTCACTGACTTGAGCGTCGGAGCGCCACCGACCGCAGAGGCGCCATCTTGTGTTTTCAGGTTCTCAGAGAGACTATCTGTGGTGTGGACTTAAAGGGCACGTGGTGTCAAGCTGGTGAGGAAGATCGTGACGAGGCAACGCTCTTGCGCTAGGTCAACCGGCAGAATCATATATATATATATATATTAATATAAAATCAAACTAAACCTAAACCCTAAATTAAATACATGATAAGATTGGGATTTTTTTTTTCAAATTATGGATCATATAATTTTCAATACAAGATTATTCCATTTC
This sequence comes from Phaseolus vulgaris, assembly GCF_000499845.2. Taxonomy (NCBI): domain Eukaryota; kingdom Viridiplantae; phylum Streptophyta; class Magnoliopsida; order Fabales; family Fabaceae; genus Phaseolus; species Phaseolus vulgaris. Next base: position 24,612,602 of record NC_023757.2, read on the forward strand.
AATACAAGATTATTCCAGTGCAAGATTAAGCAATAATCATTTTTTTTAACTGCAATAAAAACTAAAAATAAATAAATTATACATCTAATTTTTAACTTTCTAACTTAGAAACATTCACTACAAAAAAAATAGTTAAATCGAAACTAATACTAGAGATCAAGATAATTAGTTACTATATTGACTAAGTTAGAAACCTTTTTATAAACTAAAAAAATTATTGGTATCTAAAGTAGTTTTTGTTTTAAGAAAAATGATAAAGTAGTTTCTAAATTGATATCTAACAATTACCTACCTATGTTTACTAATGTGTTTAGATGGAGAAATATTTAAAGGTTGTAAAGTGGTGTCTTTGACTATGGAGTTGTCAAAGTAACAATTTTTAATTTATATTTCCCTTTCAGAGTTTATATGATTTTTTTCTTATAGCCAAGCCTACTAAAGAAGGTATGTAAAATCATCAAATGGTGCAAATTTTATTTGAAATTACTGTAAAGGTAGAAATTTTTTTCATTATGAAATATAGGTAAGTTATGAGGGAGAAACACGACTTTAAAAATAATCTAAAGAAGTTGTACATGCATAACACACTACTCTTATGAAAAAAAAAATCATCAATGTTACCCATGGATTTTGTAAGAATTCAACACAACTAGAATCATAAATTCAACTTCAATATAAAATTATAATTGAGGTTGTAATACTCATGCCCAACTTTAATGGTATGAAATTTACATTAAAATTGTGGATATAAAATACAACTTTTCAACTGTACTATTTTTCTAAAGTTTTCTTTTTTTATTTTGAAATGAGATAATTAATTGAATTGTTAAAAGATTTAGTTTTTTTTATTGAAGAAATAACTAAAAAACAATGTTAAAACCCTAATCATAAACTGTACACGGTAAAATATAAACCATAATAGAAAATGTCACAATTAAACTCTACCCCTAATCTCAAAGGTAAAAACCCTACTTAGACCCTCAACGATAAAACATTAAAATTAAACATAAAACATAAATTAAAAGTCTAAAATATAAAAAAAAAGTCTAAAAGATTTAAGAAATAATAAAATTATTAGTAAATGGTTGAATTTTTGAAGTTTTTTTTGTCCAATCCGCTTTGAGAATCGATATTTTTATAAGCAACTTTAATTTTAATGTATCTTAATCCAAACTGTTCATCAAATGTTATGACTATTTAAATCTTTTCTTATAAAAATATATAAAAAATTTAAATGTAATATTTTTGATAATTTGATTAATTTTTTATTTTTTTAATTGAATAAAGTTGAAGTTATGGTCTACATACGCAATTTCAATATAAACTGACATATGAATATGAAGACTTGTTCACAATTTTTGTCATATAAATTTTTTGTTATGCATGCATGACTTTTTCAAAGTTGTGTTTCTTTCTCCTGACTTACCCATCTTCGTGATAGAAAAATATTTCTGCTCATTCTAGTACTCTCGTGATAAGCAATTCGTCTAAAGTGGAACTAAAAGGTGAATGATGCAATTTTTTGTCATTTTGTACATTTCAACGTGCGTGTGTCTTATAATAATTGGAGTTATAAAAATAAAATGTAAACGTTATAGGCGTCTATTGAAAGAGAATAAATTATCTTTAGATTTTTTATCTAGCAACTTTAACCCAATTCAGAATTTTTCTTAGTAAAATTTGCTATTGAAATTACATGCATGTAGTTTTTTAAGTTTATTTACTTTAATGTATTTCTCTTGTGCAAGTATTAAATGAAGTTATGAAATTTGAATTAAAATGATGTAGGTGTCCATGAAAAAGAGAGAAGAAGAATTTCACTTTTGCTTCACCACCTCAATCCAATCGAGAGTATTTATAGATTAAAGTGAAGATTAAATTATAGGTTTTGTAACACTTTTTGACCGAGAAAAAACTTTATTGTCTAAAACTTAGTCCAAGCTTAAAAAATTATTTTTTGGTCATGTTAAGTTATATTAAAGTTTACGTTACTTAAAACAACTTCAAGTATTTATTAATTTCTTCCCAAACTTTCTAGTGCTTAATTATTTTCATTTTTTATTTTCATTATTTGTAAATCTTCTATTTAAGTATTTTTACTTTTATTTTTTAATTAATTATATTTGTTTATTACGCTTTATTAATTAGTCTAGCAAAATTGAGTATTGAAAACTGATATTTCCATATTATCACTTTTAAAGACAAGTAAAAAAAACATTAATTTTGTATGGGTTTTAAAAAGAAGAACATAAGTAAAATTAAAACTTTAATTTTGTATGGGTTTAAAAACAAAAAAAGAGTCAAGCATGAAAACCTTAAAAACATATTTTTTCTCAAAAAGTTTGATTTAAAACTTTAATTTTGTATGGGTTTAAAAACAAAAAAAAAAGTCAAGCATGAAAACCTTAAAATAACATTTTTTTTTTCTCAAAAAGTTTGATTTAATGCATAACTATTTTGACAAAGTCTCATTTTTACGATAATACAAAACGAATAAAAGAAAGAATAAACGAAAGACTTATTATGAATGTGAAGAAAAAAATGTATTTGAGCAAAAATAATCTTATGCATATTAAAAAATGCTTTAAAAAAATATAAATTAATTATCATCAACCATCATATTTATTTATTTACTCAATTAATTAATTTAACTACTATCTTTTTTTTCTCGATTTCTTTTATAATTTTACATAAAGAAGATCTCATGAACTTGTTAAGAAATCATAGTTTATTATCGTAGCAACAAACTTTTTTTTTAACTTTTTTTTCTTTCAGACTTTATTGTTTCATAAGAAAGAATAATTTATAGCAAATTTACTTTAAAAGGTCCGTGAATGAAATGAAAGGGCCATTACTGAATCTCTAATAATTACTTCCACGGTTGCTTTTTATTTATTTTTTAAAGGTTATTCAATAGAAAAAAAAATACAATAATTTTTTTATTCTAATAAAATTGCTGTACAACTTCATCTAATTTTCTCTTTATCTAACAATATATATTATTTAAAAGAATAAATAATAAAAATATACATTATTTAGAAGAATAACTAATGATTTTGAAATTTTGAAATAACAAATAAAAAGAAATAATAAATTCTAAAAAAATTGTAGACTGAAAAAAAAGTGAGGAAAAATAACCTCAATGAATATAAATTTCAATAATTTGGAATCGCACTTGAAACTCACAAGTGCAAATAATTTGCATTAAAAGTTTCTAGCTAGATAGGTTTGACGACAAGGTTTTCACCGTTTAACATGTAGATTTTTAAATAGACGGTCCAGATTTGTTTCTCTTTTTATCTTTCTGAATTATTCCCCTTCTCTTCTCTCTCGCCGCCACGACGACACCGTCGCTGCCGAAGACAGCCCCACCAGAGCTACCCTGCGACGGTGATTCCTCCACTGTAACCACCACTGAAAATAGAAAAAGATCACCAGAAACGAAAACCACCCCTGGCCGTCAATTCTCCGTCGCTATTTCAATAACAGGAGATACTTTCATAGTTTGGGGACGGACGCTCGCATGTACCTCACTGCCTAGGTATTTTTCAAAACCAAACAGCGAAACAAACAACAATTCGTAGATGAAATCAATTTAATTGCATTCTAATTCTAATGGAATTTTGGAGTTGGCTGGGAATGCTGCGCGCGATAACAAGAAGAACATGATTAACCCTAGCCACGTCACGTGTTGCTTGTGGTGAGATACGAGGAAGAGAGACAGAGGGCAAATAGGGAATAAGAAAAAAGATTGATTTTTGATTAGAAAATAATAAATCTAAAACCCTAGAATTTGTGACGATTGGGTTGATTTTCTGGAATCCTCGCCTGTTCAAATCACCGTTGTTGTCTGCCATTGCGATTCACCCACCTTATCCCTCTCTCTCATCCTAAGTGGTCACACTCTACTGCTCCAAATTGAAGCAGAGAAATATTTGTTTCATATTATTATATTGCATTCAAAAAATGAAAAAAGGGTCGTGTTTGTGAAAGATACTGCTCCGTTTGTAACTCTCATCTTCCCGTTCTCTGTCTCGCGCAGAACAAGCGCCAACCTAATGGAAGGCTCTGTCAACGAACGTCTTGATTTTGGGAAGACGGAATATGGGTATTTTTTTCCTGCTATTCCTATTGAGTCCCTTCTATTTTCCATGTTTTTAACATCTTCATAACTTCTTCGTTTCAACCGTGATGATCATAGGTGCAAGCATTACCGGAGAAGATGCAGGATTCGTGCCCCCTGCTGCAACGAGATCTACTCGTGCCGTCACTGTCACAACGAGGAAGCGGTATTTCGCATTCGTTTTTTTTTTCTATTTTAGCTCAAATGTTTTTCCTTTTTGTTCTTATCTCATCTGGGTTTGTCTTGTTTTCCCAATTAGAGTTTGTCGAAGAATTCGTTTGATCGCCACGAACTCGTTCGCCAAGATGTTAAACAAGTACGATAATACGCTTTTCATTCTGTACTGTTTTTTCTTTTTTTGCCTTTTTACTGATATATATATATATATTTATTTTTATTTTTTTTGTGAGTGATGAATACGGGATGGTGAAACTAATGCACTTTTTACACTTTTTTTTGTTGTTGTTTCAGGTTGTTTGTTCAGTTTGTGACACCGAGCAGTCTGTATGTGTTTAAATGAAATTTCGGTTTAAAACTTTGATTGCTTATTTACTTGATTTTTTGCGGAAGGGTGGTTCTGATAAGCTCCTGACTTTATTTCTCCCCTTTTCACTGTTTAACCTCTTCTGTTTCTTTTGAAGGTTGCTCAAGTTTGCACTAACTGTGGCGTCAAAATGGGAGAATATTTCTGCAACATCTGCAAATTCTTCGATGATGATGTAATGCTTTGCCGAACTCGATAAAACGAGAGTATAGGATTGTTTTCTACTTTCTGAATGTGATTAACGTATTTCTACTTCGGTCCTTACTTTACAGAGAAGGACTAGACTGATCTTGCTGTATAGTCCTGGATTTTGATTCTGAAATGTTGTAGTTTTATGAAGATGATGCTAATAAGTGTTTAATCAATTTGCATTTGCAGGCAGAGAAACAACAGTTTCACTGTGATGATTGCGGGATCTGCAGGTGTGTTTGCGTATATGCTTCTGTCATGTCATATTCACAATTAAGTTTTCCTAATTTGTGTCTTCTGAACTAATTTACGGTGAAATTTTGAAACAGGGTCGGTGGTCGAGAAAATTTCTTCCACTGCAAGAAGTGTGGTATGCATTTGTCACGAAGTCTGCCCTTGTACCTTATTTACTTTGCTTTTGCATTCCTCCCCCACCCAATTTTGTTGATTTTTAAAATGGTTATATATTAATAGCAGTCTCAATACATTTCTGAGCCTGTCATTGTTTTATTTATTGTGCATAAGTTGATGATACTAGATAAGATTTAACTCATTTAAGTAATAATAATTTGTAAAGTTTAATCTTGACACCTTTGGTTTATCAATATCTAAAAAAACATTTCATATCCCACCCTTGATATATATATATATATATATATATATATATCATTTTAAAAATGTGGTTAGTCAGTTTTAAACGTTCTGTGAAACTAAATTTTGTTTTGGTAATTGTGAACTGCTTGTTCTTACATCTTGTTGGTTTATACTAGAGTAGACTTTGAACAAAGCGCCCTCTCTTATAAAGACTTGTCCTGCATTCATCAACGGTGGATTATTCTAACTGTATGAATTTGGAAGCTGATCCAATGAAATTTCACATTAGTTACTGAATGGAATTTTAACTTCTTCTTTTGTTAGCTAAAGGAAATAAATTGCTCAGTGCTCTTTCTGTTTAAGGACTTCTATAGTAATGAAATATGCTCTACAGGGTCTTGTTATGCAGTTGGTCTGCGTGATAATCATTTATGCGTGGAGAACTCAATGAGGCATCACTGCCCCATTTGTTATGAGGTGCTTGCTTTATTCCCCCTTTTTCTTTTTTTACCTGGATTTGGTTTATCTACCAAACAGAGAATTTCATTTGTCATAAACTTTAGATTACTTTGTATTATGTTTGTGTAGTACCTTTTTGATTCATTGAAAGACACCGTTGTTATGAAGTGTGGTCACACAATGCACCAAGAATGTTACCACGAGATGATAGAACGTGACAGGTGAGTACCTTAAATCTTTGAGAATTCTTTAGTCTATGAACATGACATATGCTTAACAAGTAACTTGCTTTGGTACATGGCTTAGATATTGCTGTCCCATATGCTCCAAGTCGGTGGTGGACATGTCTAGTGTGTGGAAGAGAATTGATGAAGAGGTAGCTGATTAAATCAAAGCACATGGATGTTTCTCTTTAAACGATTCATAGATTTTACATCGTGCAATTGTCTAGTCAAGAAAATTATGATGCTTATTTTCACTTAAGATTTCTTTCTGATATTTTTATTTTCATGTGATATTAGATTGAAGCATCTATCATGCCTGAAGATTATCGATACAGAAAGGTAAGGTTTCATCCTCTGAATTGCTTTTAATAATAACTACCTATAATGGAGGAGGAAAACCTACTTGATTTAGTTTAACCTTTCCCCTAACGGACTGATTGAGCATGAATGTCTATCTTTTGTCCTTTATGCGTATGGAGCGAAATCTCTAAGAAAAAATAGAGAGAAAAAAAAGAATGAAGTTGATATTTATGAGAAAATTTACCTATATGATATATGCCATTTTAATATGTAACTTATCCTCATATGCAAATCAACTATACGTGTATAAATCAATATAACTAAGCATCCACCTTCCAAAAGGCTAAGAAGGCTCCACCCTGCAGGTTTGGATTCTATGTAACGACTGCAATGACACAACAGAAGTTAACTTCCACATTCTTGGCCATAAATGCGGTCATTGCAATTCATATAATACTCGCTCAATTGCGCCTCCAGTTCTTCCTCAATGATCGGATTCTGGTGGTTCAAATCTTTTAACAGTCTCATGGGGGAAAAAAGTAAAGTTAGCACATTCGGTTATTACAGAGGATTATTGGATTAAATTCAGCATCAACAATAATTTGTGTATTGTGTCCTATTTAGTTTCCTCAGGTTATTTTTCTACTTCCAACATGTGGAATGGTATTGGTTGTCTCTTGGTTATTGGACAGGTATAAACATCTTCATGCTATACTGTAATAGGGGGCAAACTTTTGTCCTTCTGAATTTCAGGTAATACTTGATGATTGGATTGATTGCATTGTCAGCCATAGTGGTTCTCTATAATTTGGTTGATGTTATTTGATCATTGTAAGTCTCTCTGACAGTGATTGTTAGTTTTGATTATCCTATTCCCAGTCATGATTTCATAAAAAACAGGAAATAGTCGTCTTTTATGAGGTTGAATTCACCGTTCCATAATGCTTCTTTTTTCCAAAGCATTCATCTAATTATTCTTGCTAATTTGTATAACAACTACCAAAAAAATAAATTAAATTACAATATTAACAAATGAGTTGATAACGCAACATCATTCCTCTTGAACGTAAAAATGTAATTACCAATATAATTATGTGTATATGAAACAATATTATTTTAAAATACATTATATTATGAAATCAAGATTTTTAAAATAAGTAATTTAATATTATCCATAAATTAGACAAGTTTTTTTTGCTTTAAGTGTCATAAATTGAATGTTGAGTAATATTATATCATAATGTTAACACATTTCAATGATTTCATATATGAAATATATGAAAAATAAGAGACTAATTTTGTACCTATAATACTTGTACTTATCTTTGTTTCAAACTGGATATTGATTTTATAAGGGTGGTTTGTTGTTATGTAAGAGTTAAATGTAACACATAATTATTGGATAGAATACACATTGCCATCAATAATCTCACTTTTGAAATTTATAAATTAGGGTCCTTCTGATTAATCCATGTATTCTTACTCCTTGGAAGAGAATACAAAAGAAACGATGATTCAAGTGCAAAAATAAAAATATAAGAACGATTTAAGTATAAAAATAAAAATATAATGATGATTCAAATATAAAAATAAAAATGCAACTGAACATAGTAGTGTCAATTAATATAATATTACATGTTTGTCTTGCAAAATCAATTCTATCGAAAACAAAATTTTGGATTTAGCAAGATCAGTAACAAATCACAGACATATAACTCTAACAACAATGCTCCATTTCTCTTTTGCAGGACTAACATTGTTTAACCAAATGTATTTGTTTAAGAACTTGCAATGTAGACATATTATATGTATGGGGAAGTAAAATGTAAAGACGATCACAAATGAAAAATGAAAGAACACAAAATACCAAGCAGTAATAATAAATAGTAACAAATATCAAACACTAACACAAATCTAAGAAATGATCTGACATCTATCAACATATAAATACTGCAATAATTAATATTTTGATAAAGAAAAAAAAAACATTATAATTCAAGTAGCACGATTGCAGAGTCTTAGATGCAAAATATATTTGACAGCGCAGACGATTAATATGCAAAGTATGTTTTCATAGAAAAGGTATACTTGATCGCTTTGAGATTGACAAAAGCACTTTTGAAGGATTTTAACACATTTTGAACAAAGTTGAAATTCACAAACCTGGAAAATATTGTTTGACATGCCCAAGCGTCTAGAAAACACCTCTTATGGATTTAGAAACATGTGATCATGTTGACATAACTACTTTTTGTTTTGTTTTAGCATATTTTGGACAACATTCAAAGTCAAGTGTGTCTTGGTATTCATTGCATTTAATACTCAATTGTAGTCAAATAACTTATTTTCCTAATGCAAAAAATATACATAAATGGTTATTCAATAATTGAATGAATTATTATGAAGCAAAAATATAAAAAAAAAAATGAAACTGAAAATGTTAAACCAAGTTAGATCAACAATGGAAACATGACTTACATTTTTTGGACAGATACAGAAAATTCACTTTTTGATTGACAATACCCTAAATTTATCCTCTTAAGCTTTGAGTACAATACATCTAATCTTTGTTGCTGCTAAGTTTTCTATTGTCAACAAAAAACACGGTTTCATATGTGAGTGGGTTAAAAAACATAAATTTCTATGTTTTGATATTTTCGAAAGGTTGACAAAAATTTATTAACATGGTTTAGCAAGGTGGAAACCAAAGAACCTACAACATAGGATTTCAGAGCTGGCAATAGAACCACGACATTTGTAACTTCAAATTAAACAATTTTTGCATTTAAAATGAAAGAAACGCATCTATCTATTTGTCTTCTACATATAATAATTATAATAATAATAAAAATAAGAAGAAGAATGTTAATAATAACCTATAATTCAATTGAGATTGTCGAAAGGTTGGCAAAAATTTATTAACACGGTTTAGCAAGGTGGAAACCAAAGAATCTACAACAAAGGATTTCAGAGCTGGCAATGAGACCACGACATCTCTAACTTTACATATTTATCTAGGAACTAATTGAAGGAAATAAAAGAAGACAAAAGGTTGTAGCAACTGATTGAACGTAATTGCACAAAATTGCAAAACTAATCTTATTCATTTTGATTTACTCAATCATATATATAATAAAATTACAATTACGGAAGCTATAAAATAGGAATACTAACAGGCCTGTAAATTGACCATTAACACAATATAACGGTAAAATAGTTTAAGGGTAATAAAATTTGAATTAATAACCAACAATTTAAACCCTGTTTCAACACAATTAGGGCTATCTTAAAAGCCAACCTTAGCTTCAAAGTATGACCCTTTGAATGAACAACAAAGAAGATTCAACATCAAAAGTAAGAAAGATAATTAAAAATTCTACCTTTCCTTACCTTTTCTGTGTGGTAGGAAAGATAGTTTTCTATACATTATTTCATTCAAACCATGCCATGATTGTGGTATGTAAGTTCAATAAGTTGATAAATCATACCCTTCATTAGTGGATGACTATCACCCTTCTTAGTCTAAAATCTGCACAAAAATGAAAAACAGTAACCAACTTCAACTTAAACAAATTTTTGCATTTAAAATGAAAGAAACACATATATCTATTGGTCTTCTACATATAATAATTGTAATAATAATAAAAATAAGAAGAAGAATCTTAATAATAACCTATATTTCAATTGAGATTATTGCAAGGTTGACAAAAATTTATTAACACAGTTTAGCAAGGTAGAAACCGAAGAAACTCCAAAAAAGGATTTCAGAGCTGGCAATGAGACCACAACATCTATAACTTTACAAATTTAAACCCTGTTTCAACACAATTAGGGCTATCTTGAAACCCAACCTTAGCTTCGAATTATGACCCTTTGAATGAACAACAAAGAAGATTCAACATCAAAAGTAAGAAAGATAATTAAAAAATCTACCTTTCTTTACCTTTTTTGTGAGGTAGGAAAGAAAGCTTTTCGTCTCCATTATTTCATTCAGAGACATGCCATGATTGTGGTATGTAAGTTCAATAAGTTGAATATGGTAGTATCATTTATTAGAATAAGATAAATCACACTTTTCAATAGAGGATGACTATCAAACTTCTTAGTATAAAATCTGTACAAAAATGAAAAACAGTAACAAACTTCAACTCAAACAATTTTTGCATTTAAAATGAAAGAAACACATCTATCTATCTGTATTCTACATATAATAGTTGTAATAATAATAAAAATAAGAAGAAGAATCTTAATAATAACCTATAATTCAATTGAGATATTCGAAAGGTTGGCAAAAATTTATTAACACGGTTTAGCAAGGTGGAAACCGGAGAACCTACAACATAGGATTTTAGAGCAGGCAATGAGACCACGACATCTGTAACTTTACAGATTTCAACCCTGTTTTAACACAATTAAGGCTATCTTGAAAGCCAACCTTAGCTTCGAAGTATGACCCTTTGAATGAACAACAAAGAAGATTCAACATCAAAAGTAAGAAAAATAATTAAAAAATCTACATTTCCTTACCTTTTCTGCGGTAGGAAAGATAGCTTTTTGTCTCCATTATTTCATTCAGAGCCCTGCCATGATTGTGGTATGTAAGTTCAATAAGTTGAATATGGTAGTCTCATTTCCGAGAATAAGATAAATCATACCCTTCATTAGAGGATGACTATGACACTTCTTAGTCTAAAATTTGCACAAAAATGAAAAACAGTAACCAACTTCAACTTAAACAATTTTTTGCATTTAAAATGAAAGAAACACATTTATCTATCTGTCTTCTACATATAATAATTGTAATAATAATAAAAATAAGAAGAAGAATCTTAATAATAACCTATAATTTAATTGAGATTGTCGAAAGGTTGGCAAAAATTTATTAACACGGTTTAGCAAGGTGGAAGCCGAAGAACCTACAACATAGGATTTTAGAGCTGGCAATGAGACCACGCCATCTATAACTTTATAGATTTAAACCCTGTTTCAACACAATTAGGGCTATCTTGAAAGCCAACCTTAGCTTCAAAGTATGACCCTTTGAATGAACAACAAAGAATATTCAACATCTAAAGTAAGAAAGATAATTAAAAAATCTACCTTTCCTTACCTATTTTGCGGTAGGAAAGATAGCTTTCCGTCTCCATTATTTCATTCAGAGCTCTGCCATGATTGTGGTATGTAAATTCAATAAGTTGAATATAATAGTATCATTTATGAGAATAAGATAAATCATACCCTTCATTAGAGGATGACTATGACACTTTTTAGTCTAAAATCTGCACAAAAATGAAAAGCAGTAACCAACTTCAACTTAAACAATTTTTGCAAAGAAACACATTTATCTATTTGTCTTCCACATATAATAATTATAATAATAATAAAAATTTGAAGAAGAATGTTAATAATAACCTATAATTCAATTGATCTTTTAACTTAATCAATAAGTAATACACTTGTGAATTAAATTAAAGTTATGAAATCTTTACCATTACTGTCTGCGGACTTTGCAAGTCTGTGATCTCTTTGGTTTTTCAGTTCAATCATATCCAATGATGGCAGTGCCATATTTACAACAATTTGAACTATTTGTGCATTGTTTCATAGTAAATCATTTTCGTAGAAACAAAAAATGATAATATATTAATAACTAATATGATTAATATAATAATAAAATTAATAGGTTATAATTTAATACATTACACAATCTTAAATAACATTATATTAGTCATTGGTTTATGTATAATTAATCAAATAGAAGTAACTACAAAAGTAAACAAACAAATGAAGAAAAATAACTAAAGTAAAAACAATTACACAGAAACAAAACCAAAGAGTTTTTACATAGTAAAACTCTGCCCAAAAAATATTATTACATTCACGAAGGTATTAATAATGTTGTCTGGTTAAGGGGTTGTAGTGCAATATGTTGATTTGCATTTCTGTTATTATTAAAATGCATTTACTTGTATAACAACAATATAACAAAAGAACAGAAAATAAGAATTTTGTATAATAGATAGTATTAATATACATTTCTTGATCGAAACAGGATTGGATTATATTATAGTGTTTAGCACATGCTATTATAAATGCTAACATATAAGTAATAATACTGACTAAATGCAAACTATTGTTTATATATTGGATAAAGAGCTAACAACAAATTCAAAAATATATATTGGAATAAGTCCAACAAATAAAATTGAACTCCATGTGTATTCTTATATTAAAGCAAATAAATAATTAATGAAATAAATCATTGTAAAATTTACAATGTAGTTAAATAAAATAAAAGACCCAAGAGACAAAAACGTATAAGGTATGTATTCTTCAAAAACTAACAAAAAAAAATCTAAAAAAATTGAATATAAAAGAAAATTCAAAAAATATGATATGGAATGTGTAATCGTAAACTTAACACAACAGTATATGAGGAGAAAAGTTAAAAATAGTTTTTTATATACATAGTTTTTTTTCCTCTGTACTGGTTGGTACTAAACATTTAGCACATTTAAAATTATGCTAACATATCGGAAAAAACCAGATTGTAAAATAAATATACCTACACATAATGAATGATGAACAAATAGTATTAAAGTACAATATGGTTAAATAAAATAAAAAAAAGCAAAAAAGAAACATTGTCCTTGTTTCCAAAAAAAAGAAATATTTGTCAAAATAATTTGACAAAAAATAAACCTTTCATATAGTAACAAAACCTTCAAGGGGCCTTCCCGTTGTAAGCTTCGAAGATTAATTTGTCACATTCTCAAAAATTATGGAAATCACAAAATTCTCTCCATCCATTACCAAATTAGATTTTTTCAGAGGTGGTTGTATGACGAAACCCTCAGAGATAGAGTAACCACTGAGCTAGCCCAATCTTCCAGAAGGATGACAAGGAGGATGACACAAGACTTAGGGCTAGGTTAGGATCAATCCATAACCAATGCTTAAGAGCTTATTATTTTTCAGAGGATTACCAAGAGCAGAGGCTACATAATTGAATTTGAGCACTAACTATTTTCATTACTTTTAATTTCAGTAGATTAGGGTATATTAAATATAAATTGGGCTTGTGCGAAACTCATATTTCCCTTCATGTGCCCATAGGGTTACATTTTAACCTACCTTCTAGAAACTTTCCTACATGGTGCGACATTCCTAGGCTTAACCTAGCTTATAGAAACTTTGGAAATGTCTCCCCCTACCCCCCACTATCTTGTTTTCCAAGGCACTCTCCTATAAATAGAGTGTCATCTTGCCTCTTGTATTAACACAATGAATTGATTTAGTAAGAAAACTCCGCTTAAGTGATTTGTGAGTGTTCTCATAATTTTTAGGTCTTATCTTAAGTAGAGTATACTTCAAGTGGTGACTCCTTACCACTCATATTGGAATTCTTCACCAATCCAAATGGCGTGATCATCCTCTCCATTTTCGTAAGCTTCTCTTATCGTTTCCTCTTTTCTTTTGTTCATTTACCCACCTTCCCATTTCACTTGTGTTCTTTATCTTCTCCTTTAATTCAGTCATTGCTTATTCATTGTTCTTTTCAATTCAACAATCATCATCTGCACATTCCATGAATGAAGTAATAAATTGAACAACATAAATTGTAAAATATATTGTTAAATACAATAATAAAACGCAAAATAAAGTTACCAAATGGCTTGCTTCGCACAAATAAAAGTTTGACTATGAAATGAACATAGAGACCGTAAGTGAGAGGATAACGATTTTGGAGATGATCATAATATTTTGATATCAGTAAAGGAGACGACTTCCCATTTATTTTGGTAAAGTCCTTCCAGTTATCACGATTCAAATTAAATTCAAATAAATAATTGAACAAAGTTTAACATTAATTTGTATAATTCTATAAATCTATGCGTATTAAAAATTATTGAAAATTGTTTGTCATAACTAATAAAAAGTGAAGAAAAAATGAATAACAAATTAAAAATACAAAATAAAGAGATGAAAAACTCTTGTTGGAGTATTGAAAGGCGAAGAAGTCATAGCGATTATGAGAAATGACGAACGCAATAAAAAAAGCAGTAAACATGGAAAAAGAACAATTATAAAACCAAGTGAAGATAAATAATAAAACTCATAATTACAACAGATAAAAAATATGCAATTTAATTTAAATATGAAACTTAAAATATAAAAAATTATTAAAATACCATGTATCACATCAGCATCTCAAATAAAGAACTTATCAAACTCTTCTTGGAGAATTAAAACGACGAAGTGAGAAGACATGGAAAATGAGAAACGTAGTTACAAATTCAAAAAGAAGAAATATCAAAGCAACAGAAGTACAATAATATAACACGTAATTTTATCTGATAAAATAAAAACAAATTAGTTAAAATATGAAGAGTACATAAAATATGAAATATGAGAAACGACAAAGTCAGAAGACTTATGGCAAATGAGAAAGGTAATTAAAGATTGAAAAGGAACAAATATCAAAACAAAAAAAGTTAAAAATAGAAAACATAATTTTATGGGATAAAATAAACCCAATTAATTGAAATATGAGCAGTATCATAACAAATGAAAAAGAATAAAAAAAGCAATTCAACCAACTATAACCTAATTGCAGTTGTAACGATCAAATTGAAGAAATGCAACAAAGATTGTAACATATCAAAATGAGAAAGAATTGCCCAAAATAAAATATTAACATGTCATAAACAAAGAAATGGCGTTAAAAAAATTTATGCATAGTGATAATAAAAATATTAGAATAATAAATGGTGCGTATCCTCAACATTGCTTGATCGGACCTGCAGAGGCAAGGAAAAGCAGTACCAGCTTTGCACCGCCTAATAAGAAGAAAAAAGGGCCAAAGAACCAGAAAAGAAGACCCTAACACGATGGTTGAAGAAAGCAACAAAACACGTGTGAGATAAAAGAGAAAGATATTGAGTATATTATTTCTTACATGTCAAAGAAAGAGTACAAGAGATATATAAAATGTGGCGGGGTTCAGAAGAAGAACTGAAACCCAAAAGGAAAAGCCCAAAACAAACAGGGGCCCAAAAGAATAAAAAATACTATACTTAACACCCCCCTCAAGCTGGGAGTACAAATTTTTCATTCCCAGCTTGGATTGTATCAGTTTGAATGTAGAGGCTTGGTTAATATATCTACTATTTGCATGGAGGAAGGAATGGGAAAAAGTTTTATCAGTCCAACGTTAAGTTTCTCCCGAACAAGGTGACAGTCGATTTCTATGTGTTTAGTGCGTTTGTGGAAGACTTGATTTGATGCAATTTGTATTGCGGACTAGTTATCACTGTAAAGTATTGCTGGTTGGATGGAATGAACATGAAGGTCTCGTAGCAGATATGTTAACCATTGAATCTCGCATGTGGTGGTGGCTAGTGCACGATACTCAGCTTCAGAGGAGCTTCTAGAGATCGTCTGTTGCTTCTTGGATTTCCAGGAAATAAGAGACTCACCAAGATAAATAGAAAAACTCGTGACAAACTTTCTTGTCTCTGGATAGGTAGCGCAATTTGAGTCACTATATGCCTTGAGCTGAGGAGTGCTTGTTGCTGATAGAAGGATGCCACTGCCAGGTGCATTCTTTAGATACCGCAGGATATGAAAGGCAGCCTGTTGATGAGCAGTTGTGGGTGTTGAGACAAATTGACTGAGCTTGTTCACACTGAATGCATTGTCTGGTCTGGTGTTGGTTAAGTAGATAAGTCATCCTATTAATCTGCAGTATGAAGAGGAATCTGCATCAACTAGTCGAGCGCCTTGAGTGCTGGAGAGAGGTGAGGAGTGGACCATAGGAGTTGGAACAAGAGCGCATTCAAGCATCCCTGTTTCATGTAGAAGATCCAGGGTGTATTTCCGTTGTGATAGATGAATTCCAACGCTGTTGCAGGCTACTTCCAAGCCCAAGAAGAAGGTGAGATCACCCAGATTTTTGATTTGGAAGCTCTGATGTAGCAGGGTGGTGATGTTTGTGATTTTCAGCATGGTTTCCAGTGAGTACAATGTCGCCGACATACACAAGAAGAACAATGATGTAATTAGAATGTGCTTTTAAAAACAGGGAATGATCAACAACGGATAACACATAACCATTATTAAGTAAAAAAAATGGGATAATTTAGCATACCATTGCCTGCCAGCCTATCGCAGCCCATAGAGGGATTGTTGTAGTTTGCAAACGAATTATGAATTAGGAACAACGACCCCAGGTGGTGGCTTCTTGTAGACTTCTTCAAGTAGATCTCCATGTAGGAAGGCGTTGTTAACATCCAGCTATTTGAGATCCTAGTTGTGTGACGAAGCTATAACTAGAAGAAAACATAGGGTGGTCAGCTTTGCGACAGGGGCAAAGGTGTCGATAAAGTCGAGCCCTTCAAGTTGCGTGTAGCCTTTTGCAACGAGGCATGCCTTGTAACGATCTATTGTGCCATCAGATTTGTGTTTTACTTTATATACCCAGCGACACCCAATTGCTGTTTTTCCCGAGGGAAGCAATACAAGTGTCTATGTCTCGGTAGCAGAGAGAGTAGCGAGTTCGTCTTCCATTGCCTTTTTCCAGCAGTCATGTTTGGAAGCATCCTCATAGTTGCGGGGTTCAGTGGAAGAAGAAAAAGAGTGAACAATGTGTTTAAAATTAGAAGATAATTGATTATATGACACAAAATTATCAATGGCATATTTTGAACTTACAGTATGTGCTGATGGTAAATCAGTGTGAAAATCTTCAAGGTAGGTTGGTGCCCTTTTGGCTCGAGTGGATCTCCTTGGCAGATTGTGATCCACATTTTCAGTGGGTATCATAGGCTTAGTAACAATATCATCAAAGAAAAAAAAATCATAATTGGAATTATAAGATTGGGTAATGGGCAAAGATAAATTGTTGGGACTCTTATTGTTATCATCTTTCATTTTGTATGGAAAGAGATTTTCATAAAAAACAGTATGTCTTGAGATCTCAATTCTATGATTCCTAAGATTAAGAAAAAGATTACCTTTAGTGTGAGGTTGAAAGCCTAAAAAGATACCAGATACAGATCTATCATCTAATTTATTTATGTGAGAAGTGATAGTACTGGAATAACAAAGATAGCTAAAAATACGCAGTAAAGAAATATTATACAGTGTACCATATAGTCTTCCATAGGGGGTCATGTTTTTAAGTAAAGGAGTTGGTATACAATTAATAAGCAGAACAACATGTAAAACAACAAAGTGCCAAAAGATAGGAGGTAAGTTAGCTTGAACAAGTAAAACACGAGTCACATTAAGAATATGCTGGTGTTTACGTTGTACTATACTGTTTTGCTCTGGTGTTTCAATGCAGGTTTTTTGATGAATAATTCCTTTATAAGAAAAAAGATTTGTCATTGCAAACTCAGCTCCATTATCAGAGCGAATAATTTTGATAGTAGTTTGAAAGTTATTTTCAACATAAGATAAAAAACTAGCTATATGAGTTCTCACTTCAAATTTCGTGCGCATAGGAATGACCCAAGTATAACGGGAAAAATCATCCACAATAGTTAAAAAATATATAAAACCATGCATAGAAATGATAGAGCAAGGACCCCAAATATCCATATGTAAAATATAAAAATTTTAGAAGTAGTGAAATCACTTAAAACAAAGGGAAGTTTTCTTTGCTTTGCTCAATGGCAAATATCATACAGATATGGTTTTTAAACAGAAATAAAAGAGTATCAAGATCTCAATACATGCAACCTTTCATTGGAAAGATGTCCCAATCTGTTGTGCCACACATTGTCATCCTTCATGGCACAATGAAAAGAAGGAATAGATTTGCTTGTGACAGGTCTTTGAAAAACAGAAGCATGAAAAACATACAAGCCATCTTTGGCCTCAACTGTACCAATCTTCTCTTTCGTTAGATTGTCTTGTATCACACAATCCTTAGATGAGAATATCAATTGGCCTGTTATGTGCTGATTTGTCAATAGTTTAGGATTTGTGACAACTTTATTTAGTGAATATTAGGATAAACAAACTTCAAATGGTCGTAACTTTTGATAGAGAAGTCGGATAAAAAATGAAAGTTGCTCGGAACGAGGCGTGATTTGCATGTTTGACCGGTCAGACTCCCCCCTGGCGGTCATTCCGCTAGTGGATCTTAGTTGGGTGGATCCTAGGGTTGTTGAGTTCTCGTCCACTTATGATACCGAGGCATCTATGACCAAGTTTTTGGCCAAGTACCCGGTGTTGAAGGCGGGCGAGGACTTCGATGATTATAGGGATCCAGACTACTTTAGAATCTTGCCTTGCGGGTCGACTGAAAGGGTGTGTATGGGGCGGGCTGGTGTCGGCCCTCCCTTTTTTACATGTATACCTGCTTTTTTTCAGATCTTCATGTGTCCCTCCCTTTCAATAAGTTCACAATGGGCGTCCTTCGGGCGCTCAATGTGGCTCCCACCCAAGTGCATCCAAATACGTGGGCGTCCCTTCAGGTGTTTCGCTTGTTGTGTGATGCCATGCGGCTTCGCCCCACCCCTTCTTCTTTTCTTTGCTACTATGGCTCTCATCCCGATCGCCTTGCCTCTTGGCTCTCTTTGGTCGGTCGGCCAGGGCACGTTTTGTTCGACCCTTTTGCGGTCTCGTACAAGAGGTTTAAGGAAAGGTTCGTCAAGGTCGTCATTCGGCCCGAGGCGACAACCTTTTTCTTTGACCGAGCCGGTCGGTCTCGGTTCCCCTTGTATTGGACCTCCAAACCCAAAGATTTTAAGTTGTGACCGAGGCCGACGTTGAGTGAGGAGGAGGTGGAGATTCTATCCTTCTTCGATGCACTCCCGAGGAAACTTCCTTGCCGATCGCTGATCGGTGCATATACCGAGACGGCGCGTTGGGTGGCCATTAGGGGTATGGGCTCGTCCTTTGTTGTGTCGGTCGGTATTTTCCTTTTCGTCTTCTAACTTGTGTTTTTTGATTTGCAGCTACGATGGTTCAAGAGAAACCGGCCGACGCTAGCGTCCTTGACGAATATCGGAAGAGGGCGGCTGACTGAAAGGGACGTCGAAGCATCGACGTTCTTCCAGCGAACGCCCCGGCCGCCCCTGGTGCTGAGAGGGACTCGGCCGACCCTTCCTGCAAGTCCAAGAAGAGGACGAGGGATGGTGGTAATATTGCCACCACCACTCGTTCCCCCTGCTCTTTGCCGACGTCGCCTCCCTGTCGTGAGATGGTCGAGGCGAGCTCTCTCTCCCCCCGACGTGCGGAGCAAGCGTCCGGTCCTCCAGCTGGCGGCCATCGGCCATCGACCTCGGCCCTAGATCTTCTAGGGGGGAGTCGATCCGATCGGTCGTCCCCATGGACCTGTTGAAGAGTGGCCTGGAGCTCATGTGCCGGTCCATTGTTCTTGTTGAGCATGGGATCGAAGGCCGTGACCGGCACGCCGAGGACATTTCTCGGTTGTAGCAAGAGCTGGCCGAGGCTCGCAAGAACTTGAAGCGGTCCTTGGCTACCAATGAGGACCTCTCGACCAGCGCTGCCCGGGAGGCCGCTAAAAGGGAACTCGCAGAGAAGGATGCTGTTGAGGCGAGGCGGCTTTTGGCCTTGGCCAAGGAAGAGGCTTCGAGGACGAAAACTGAAGCTGCTGAGGTTAAGAAGATGGCCGAGGAGAAGCTCTCGTCCTCGGCCGTTGAGTTGGCTGCCCTCCAAGTTGCAAAAGAGTAGGTCGATGCTAAGCTCGACCAAAACTACGAGGAGTCGGAGGAGCAACTTAAGTAGTGCTTCGACCGAGCCGTGCGCCAAGCCCATGTTCTTTATGGGGGGCCGCCGGCCACTGGTGAATTCAACATGGACTATGAGGTTCACCAGGGTCGGTTGGTTCCGAGCTCCGAGTTGGGTGCTTTGGTGGCACAAGAGGCCGGGCCGACCGAGGCTGAGGAGGGTGAATGTATCAAAGTTCAAGATTAGGTTAGCTTTTGGCCGGGCTGTGGCCTTTTCTTGTCCTTTTAATTTTTTTCCTCCGAGACCGGGGTGTGGCTTCCTCCTTTTGCAGTTTTAATACATCGCGTTGCTTCTTTTTATTAATTTTCTCAAGTTAATCGTGTCGGTTGTTATCTGGCTTGTTCGATCGGTCGTTTAGTTGTGATGTTTAGTCGAATGAGTAAAAATGGGCGATCGACCATTGATGGCGATGTTAATCGAGCAAGTATAACCGGGCGTTCGGCCATTAATTGCAATGTTAAGCGAGCAAGTATAACTGGGCGTTCAGTAATTAATTGCGATGTTAATCGAGCAAGCATAATTGGGCGTTCGAAAATAAATTGCGATGTTAATCGAGCAAGTATAATTGGGCGTTCGACCATAAATTGCGATGTTAATCGAGCAAGTATAATTGGGCGTTCGGCCATAAATTGCGACATTAATCGAGCAAGTTAAATAATCGGTCTCGGCAGGGTATGCCGGGTAAGGCTCCATCCAGACCGAGCCAAGAGAGGTGCTGACAGGTATGCCGGTTAAGGCTTCGTCCAGACCAGACCTAGGGGTCGGTCTCGGTAGGGTATGCCGGTTAAGGCTTCATCCAGACCAAGCCGAGAGAGGTGTTGGCTAGGTATGCCGGTCAAGGCTTCATTCAGACCGAGCCGAGAGAGAGGTGTTGGCAGGGTATGCCGGTTAAGGCTTCGTCCAGACCACACCCGGGGGTCGGTCTAGGCAGGGTATGCCGGTTAAGGCTTCATCCAGACCGAGTCGAGAGAGGTGTTGGCAGGGTATGCTGGTTAAGGTTTCATCCAGACCAAACCTGGGGGTCGGTCTTGGCAGGGTATGCCGGTTAAGGCTTCATCCAGACCGAGCCGAGTGGTTGTAGAAGAATTACGCCAGTACTTTGATGAAAACGCCTCGTTAAAACCTCCCTAGTTGGGTGAGGAAAGAGTGCGTGATTTTTTTGACTTTAGCTATAATAGAACTTGAGGTGCGTGGCATTCCACGTCCTCGGTACAATTTTTCCTGAAAGCCATTCTAAATGATAAGCTCCCCCTTGTGTGACTTCTCGGACTCGGAAAGGCCTCTCTCAGTTGGACGAGAATTTCCCTTCATTTTTTCTCGCATCGCTGTGCATTCTCCATACGAGGTCGCCCTTCTGGAAACTTCTCAGCCAGACCTTTGTGTTGTACCGTCTGGAAGCCCAGATTTTGCAGGCGGCCTCCCAAATCCTGCTTTTGTCACGAAACTCACTTACCAAGTCGAGGTTGACCGCTAGGCTTTCCTCGTTTAGGGTGAGGTCGAACATCTGACGTCGTATGGTAGGCTTGGCCACCTCAACTAGGATCATGGCCTCGGTCCCGTATGTCAGGCTGTAGGGTGCGTGGCATTCCACGTCCTCGGTACAATTTTTCTTGAAAGCCATTCTAAATGATAAGCTCCCCCTTGTGTGACTTCTCGGACTCGGAAAGGCCTCTCTCAGTTGGACGAGAATTTCCCTTCATTTTTTCTCGCATCGCTGCGCATTCTCCATACGAGGTCGCCCTTCTGGAAACTTCTCGGCCGGACCTTTGTGTTGTACCGTCTGGAAGCCCAGATTTTGCAGGCGGCCTCCCGAATCCTGCTTTTGTCACGAAACTCACTTACCAAGTCGAGGTTGACCGCTAGGCTTTCCTCGTTTAGGGTGAGGTCGAACATCTGACGTCGTATGGTAGGCTTGGCCACCTCTACTGGGATCATGGCCTCGGTCCCGTATGTCAGGCTGTAGGGTGTTTCCTGTGTGGTAGTCTGGGGGGTGCACTTGTACGCCTAAAGTACCTTGATCAGCTCCTCGGTCCATCGGCCTTTGGCCTTGCCCAGCCGTTTTTTCAGGTCGTTGAGTATGACTTTGTTGGCGGCCTCGGCTTGCCCATTGGTTTGCGGGTGTTCTACCGAGGCCGTGATTGACTTGATGCTCAGGTCGTCATAAAAGGATTGTAAGCCTCAGTCAATGAATTGTCAGCCATTATTAGTTATTATCGTGTGCAGGACACCGAATCGGCATATAATGCTCTTCCATACGAAGTTTTGCACATTTTTTGTCGAGATGGAGGCGAGGGGTTCGACCTTGATCTATTTGGTGAAGTAGTCGACTCCGACAAGGAGGAACTTGGTCTGCCCCTTTCTCGGGGAGAAGGGACCGATGATGTCCATCCCCCAAATGGTGAACGACCAAGGGGAGGTGATACTGTGCAGCTCTTTCGGCCTTGTGTGGTGGAGAGGGCCGAACTCCTGACACTTGGTGCATTTCTTCACGTATTCGGCACAGTCGCCCTGTATGGTCGGCCAATAGTAGCCGGCCCTCAGAACCTTGGCGGCCATCGTCCTTGCCCCGACGTGATTTCCGCAGATCCCCTCGTGGATCTCGGCTAGAATGTACTTGGCCCGTTTGTTGGTGAAGCATTTTAGCAGGGGGGTCGAGTAACCTCTCCGGTACAAGGCCTCGTTGATCATGGTGTATTGGGCGCATTGTTGCTTCATCGCCTTTTCTTGGTCGGCCCTACATGTACCGTCCATTAGGTACTGGATGATGGGTGTCATCCAGTTGTCGGCCTCAACCCGGCCTCTTCTATAGCCAGGCACTCGACCTCGGCCTCAGTCACACTAGGGTGTCTCAGCCATATTTGTATGACTGACCTCTGGTGGCTCTTCTTCTTGGTGACCGACAACTTGGAGAGGATGTCGGCCCTTTTATTGTCTTCCCTCGGTATATGTTCCAAAGGTGCTTTGCTGAAGCGGGCGATACTATTTTTGGCCGCGTGGTAGTACCGCTGCAGCAAAGGCTCTTTAACTTCAAACTCTTCATTGACCTGGCCGACCATCACCTGGGAGTCGCTTTTGCATGTAACTTCGCGCGCTACCATTTCGCAGGCTAGGTTCAGCCCAGCGAGCAAGGCCTCATACTCGGTCTGGTTATTAGTCGCCCGGAATCCAAATTGTAGAGCTTGCTCTAGTAAGCGGTCGCCCGACCCCTCCAGGACGACTCCCGCTCCACAGGCTGTTTTGTTCGAGGAGCGTCCACCCGCCCGAAAGGGTGGGTAGTGGTGTTAGTTCACCGAGAAGTCGGCCAGGCACTGAGACTTGATGGCGCCCCTCGGTTCGTAGCGTATGTCGAACTCAGAGAGTTCGACTGACCAACCTATCATCCTCCCTGCAAGGTCCGGCTTAGACAAAATTTTAAAAATAGGGTAGTCGGTTCTTACAATTATGGAGTGATTTTGGAAGTAGGGGCGCATCCGTCTTGCTGTGAGGACTAGGGCGAGAGCCACCTTCTCTATCATCTGGTACCTGGTCTCGACCGAGTGGAGGGTTCGGCTGACGAAGTACACCGGTCGCTCCTCACCCTCGGTCTCCTGCACCAGGGCAGTGCTGACTGCTTCCTCTGAGACTGCCATATATACCAGGATCGGGTGGTCGGGTCTTGGCTTCTGGATGACGGCCGGGGATGTCAGGAATTCCTTGAATTGTTTGAAGATTTCCTCGCATCGGTCGTCCCAGGCGAAATTTTTGCCCTTTCGGAGCAGTTGGACCATCGGCCTCGTCCTCTCGGCCAGGCGGGGGACGAACTTGGAGAGGGTGGTCAACCGTCCTAGGAGTTGTTGTACCTCCTTGACGCTGTTCGGACTTCTCATGTTGAGTATGGCCTGGCAATTTTCGGGGTTGGCCTCTATCCCCTGGTGGGTGAGCATGAAGCCTAGGAACTTGCCCCCCTCAACCTCGAAAGTACACTTCTCGGGGTTGAGCTTCATGTTGACTCCCCTGAGGGCTTTGAAGACCTCGTCCAGGTCCTTCAGGTGTTGCTCGAACGAGTCAGACTTCACGACTATGTCGTCCACGTACACCTATATCGCCCGGCCTATTAGGCCTTTGAAGATTTTGTCCATGAGGCGCTGGTAGGTCGCCTCAGCATTCTTGAGGCCGAACGGCATCACCTCGTAATACTAGTTGGCGTCGGCCGTCATGAAGGCCGTTTTCTCCTTGTCCCTGGGATGCATGCTTATCTGGTTATAGCCAGAGTAAGCGTCCAGGAAGCTCATAATTTTGTGGTCGACCGCCCCGTCCACCAGTCGGTCAATGTTTGGGAGAGGGTAGGTGTCCTTCGGACATGCGCTGTTGATGTTTCTGTAGTCGACGCACATCCTCCAGTTACCGTTCGGTTTGGTGACCATGACGACGTTGGCCAACCATGTCGTGTATCGGGCCTCCGTTATGAACCCGGCCGACAGAAGCTTGCCAGCCTCCTCCTTCGTCGCGAGTCGCTTTTCGTCGCCCAAGTCCCTCTTCTTTTGGGAGATCGGGCGGGCCTCCTTGAATATTGACAATCGATGGGTGATGACATCCGGGCTCACCCCCGACATGTCGGCCGGCGTCCATGCGAACATGTCGATATTCTTTTTCAGCGCGACATGCATGATCTCGGCCTCGGCCGCTGCCAAGGCTGTTCCTACAGCCGTGCTGTGCTCTTCGTCGAGGAAGGGGACTTTCCTCAGCTCTTCTCTTGCGTCCAGCCTGTCCTTGGTCGCCTAGGGATCGAGGTCTACCAACGCCATGGTTGGCTCGATCTTCCTTGGTCGGTCCTTCCTGGGGAGTGGTCCTTTCGGGAGGACTTTCTCACCCTGAGGGCAGAGGTGTCGTTCCTTAAAGGTTCCACCCGGAGGCTCTCGGCGTAGCACTCTCGTGCTTCTTTTTGGTCCACGTGGACCGTGAGAATATCCCCTATCCTCGAAGGGAACTTCATTGCGAGGTGAGGGGTTGATAAAATGGCCATTAGCCGGTTGATGGAGGGTCGGCCGAGGAGGATGTTGTAGGAGGTGTTGGTGTCGATGACTAGGTATCGGATCTTGATGGTCCTGGTGCTCCTCCCCTCTCCGAAGGTGGTGTACAACTCAATGTAACCCTTGGTGCCTACCCTCTCGTCCTCCTGGGTGGATCTCGACCGTTTCTGACGAATCAGCGGAGATGCCCAGCCTGGATAAGTTCCTCGATCTTATCCTTAAGTGCCTGACACTCCTTGGTCGAGTGTCCGGTGTTTTGGTGGTACCGACACTGCTTTCTCCAGTCGGCATTATTTGGGCTGGCCACCTTCCTTGGAGGAGGGATCAACTCGGCGTTGAGGGCCTCGTCCAGAATCCTCCCCCTCTCGGTCGTCAGGGGTGTGTATCTTGAGAACCGGATTGGCCGGTCTCAGTTGTCCCGGCGTCGGTCATTTCTTTGACTTGGCCGCCCCTGGCGGTCCATTTCTTCCTTGTTTTTTCTCTCCGCCGGCCTCGGCACAGGCTTGGTTACGAAACTCTCGGAGCTCTTCCAGCTGCATATACTTAGCAGCTCTCTTTCTCAGCTCGTCCAGGCTGTCGGCCGGATGCATGCAGAGGTTGTCGGCAAAGGGCCCCGGACAAAGGGCTGTCAGCATGTGGTGCATGGCAACGTCCGGGCTCAGATTCCGGATACTCATTGCCACCTTACTGAACCTATCAATGAAGGTTCTTAGCTATTCTCCCTTCTCCCGGCGGATGCCTACCTGGGCGATTGAGGTTAGGTGGTGCGGCGGGCTGGTCGCAAACTGGGTTTCGAACTTTGTTACGAGCGTGGCAAAGCTATCGATGGAGTTAGGTGAGAGCTTGGTGAACCAACTAAGGGTTGCTTCCTTCAAGGATGTGGGAAACACTTGGCATAACACGGCGTCGTCCGAGGTGTAGAGACTCATATGGGTGGTGTAGGCGTCCATATGCTTGTCCGGGTCGGTCGACCCGTCATATCGGTCTCGGTTGAAACCCTTCCACTTCTCAGGTAGTGGGACTTCGATGATGGTGTTGGTAAAGGGATGTTGGCGGTTCGGGTCAACCGTCAGGGTCGTCCGGGTGGACCTGATTAGGCATGACTCATCACCCATCTCGGTCTCTCGGGGAGGGGGTCAGCCTCTCCTCCCCTCGGCCGCGTCTGGTATGACAGAGGGTCCTCCTTCCCCCAGCTTCTTCTTCATCTCTTCGTTGTCCCTACGGAGAACTTGCAGCTCCTGCTCGTTTTTCTGAGCAGGGTCCTCGGCTTTCCTTCTCATCTCGACCATCTATCTCTGGAGAGACAGCAACAACATCGTCTGGTCGGTTTCTGTCATTCTCTCCATGCCTCTAGTTGAGACCATCTACTTTTTTCCTTTAGCTAGTTTCCCTCGGCCACACGGTGGGCGCCAATTGTTCCTACTAGGGAGATGGGACCTAAAGAACTATTGAAGTCTTCTTCTCCTTCCTTCGGTCGGTCAGGTGATTGGGTGATGAGCTGGGATTCTTCTCGTTCTCCTGCTTCTCCTTCGGCACTCGGTCTCGGGTGAACACCGAATGGTGGGGGTACCTGCGAAGGCACTCCGACGCTCAAGTCAGTAAAGCGGGTGGTCAGCTCTCAGGTAGGTGAACAATAATAAATGACATACCTTACTCCTTGGGATGCGTACTATTTATATTATTCTAATGGGCCTACCTTGTTGGGCCCGTTTATCGAAGTGGATACCGCTTAGGGTTGTATTACCTAATTCTTAATGATGGATTAACTTCATTGATATTGGTTTGAGCGTTAACGGTAATAGGGGTCGGCCGTCGGCCAAGTTCCCTGGTATGGGTCGGCCATCGGCCAAATTCCCATGGTCTCGGTTGTCTCGGCCAAGTCTTCTAAGGTCTCGGCCAAGTGGGTCATCGACCTCGTCATCTCTCATGTAGACTCGGCCTCGGGTAGCCAGGTGGGTCTCGGCCTCGCCCATACCGGTACATAAATATTAATCCAATTCTAGTGTCATTCTTTAGGTTCAATTTGTGTGCCACCTTTTGTTGAGTTACCTTATTTTTCTTGCTTGTCAAATTGTTCAATTACTCTTTCAAGTTGTCATATTATTACTCCATTTGCTGTTGTCCAATTCCAAATTGAATTGTTTCTTTGCTTTAAAATTTGTTGACCTCTATTGTTGGTGAATGTTTTCAAAAGTGGTGTTTGGTTAAGTTTGGAGTTAACCTTTGGTGAGCCCATTTTTACTTAGTAAGTGCTGTTTTGAAGACTTAATTTGACTATACTTGAGAGGTTGAACAAGAGTGCTGCAACAAGTGAGTTTACAAAAATACACAAAGAGTGGGTGCCAATAGCAAGAGTCACAACAAGAAGGAGTACCAAAAAAGCAAAAGAAGCGCATAAAATAGGAATTCTAAATTTCCTTTTGTAATCCAATTTCCATTCTATTTCTTTTGAATTGTAATTGCATTAAACCTTGATTAATTTGTGGAATAATTACGCATTAGACGGTGAATGTGTCTTCAATGGCTCTAAGTGTCTAGAAGCCTCACCTTAGGATACACCTAGCTTTAAAGCTTTCTAGTTAGTAAACTTTAATTGTGTTTTAGTTAATTGCTTTGCATTGTTTACTTGCTTTGTTTTGTTTAATTGCTTTTCTTTGTTTAATTGTTTTGCATTTTTTTTTCTTAAAATTGTTTTCATTCTTGATTGTGCTCTTAGTGAATTACTTAGAGAAAGGTTTGTGAAAGTCTTGAAGGATAGAATCTGGCAAGGAAATGCTTGGTACTTAAGTGATCCAAGTGATCCACCTCCCTTTCCTGAGAATTTACCTACATTACTCCACCTATCTTTCTTTTAGTAAATTGCTTTTAACACAACTTTAACCATGACTTCTCATTCTCATCATTCTAGTGAAAGTGATAGAGAGTCTATTAAAACTCTTTTGAAACAATTAGCACAAGACTTTCAATCACTTTCATATAGACAATTGCAAAATGAGTCCCAACTCAAGGAGTTGAAATTGGCTAAAGAAAAGGATGAAAACAATAAATCAAAAAATATTTCTCATGCATCTAGCTCTAGGGAAGATGAATCTTTTGGGGAACAAAGTCTTAGAATTAATGAATACTATTAACCACCCAATAGGAGAGCTAGAAAGGAAAGAAAAGAAAGTCCAAGAGAGGTGATGGAGATCAAGCTCAAGAGGACATGGAGGCCAATCAACAAGATCAAGAAGAGGTAGAGGCACAAATGGAGGACGCCCATGGAGGTCAAAGCCCACCTCAAAGGATTACAAGAAGCATGTTCAAAGCTTTAGGAGCTAGGGGACATTTATTTTCTCTTTTTGTAATTTCTTTAGTTGAAGGTGCTTAGAGGGAAACATTAGAAACCTCTTTTGTTATAGCATCTTTTAGGCTTTAGTTAGGAGCTTTAGGAGGGGGGGGGGGGTGTATTAGTAGATAGGTGTAGGAGTAGAATAGGAGGTGCCAAAGTGAAGGAAGAGGTCACACCTTCCTCATGCATGGTTTAGGCGTCGGTTTTGGAAATAGGTTTAAGGGGGAATTTTGAATTCTCTTAGCTTTGTTTTTCAGCACCTTAGGCTATAAATAGAGGTGCTCTCTTTGTATTTTTGCATATTGGAATTTATCTAAAGAAACTATACTCAAAATTGGAGTGAGCATTGGAGAGCTTTTGAGCCTTCTTCTCTAGTCTTATCTTGAAGGATCCATGGTGTCCTCAAGTGGCGGCAACACTCTCATCTAGGAGCAACCACACTTCTAGTGGCGAGATCATTCATCATTCATCCATCTTCATGAGCAATTCTCTTCTCCTTCCTTTCTTCTTTGTTAATTCCATGTCTTAGCTTGTTTCCTAGTTGTTTGGTTCGGCAATTTCAGCTTGTTAATGTGTAGCTATGGTTCATTTGTGTTCTTGGCTGTTCTTCATCTTTTCTTCTTCAATTCTAGCATTTTGATTCGGTACCTTGCTGTTTTGTGTTGTTAATTAGTGTTTTTGCCTTTCCTCCATTTCTTTTGGTTCAATTTGACAATATGTGGAACATCCAAATGAGTTTGGGATTTGGTACTAGTTTTTGGTGAGTTCTTGTCTTAGAACATTGATCCAACTCTAAGAAAAGTGCTTCAATAATGTCCAGCTCAAGGTGATTCCTAAGAATGTCAAGAATCATTCTCTATATGGCTAGTGGAATCACATCAAGAGGTTAGAGTAGAGCTACCTCATTTCTATGGAAAAGAAAATGTTGAAACATATTTAGTTTGGGAAATGAAGGTAGAACAAATTTTTGTCTGCCTCCATGTGATTGAGAAAAGAAAAGTACCCTTAGCCACCCTCAATTTTCAAGAACATGCTAGGTCTTGGTGGACACAAAGGGAAACTAATGTTAAAATTGGCAGAAAATCAGAAATACTTAATTGGGATGAACTGAAGATGTGTATGAGAAGAAAGTTTGTTCTGGTTCCATATGTGAAAAAGAAGAAGCTTAGAGAAGAAATAAAAGAGCTTATGGAAAAAGGAAGAAACTTTAGAAATGAAGAAAAAAAAATATTAGAAGAGAAAAAGAGTTTAAAGAAAAATTTCAAGCTCTTGTAGGAAAGAAAGAAGAGAAGGAGAAAAGAGAAAGAGCGGAGGACAAAAGGAAAGCTAGAGAAGAGAAAGAAAAGAGAGAAAAAGTGATGGTAGAAAAGGAAAATACAAAAACCTTTTTTTCTGGAGTTGAATCAGATATCGATAACATTTTATCTTCTCTAGAAAACCCTTGTGAGGATGTGCTTGTAGAGAAATCTATGTTTGGAGCTGAACCAGATATATATATAAATGTTTCCTCCATAGAAAATACCGAAGAATGTTTGACTAAAAAGGAAGAAGAGGAAACCAACAAAGAAGAAAAGTCTTTTATGACACCCCCTGAAAGCATAGCTGAGAAAGAATCCTTAAAGGGGGATTGCAATACTTTGAACTCTTCTTTTCAATTATATAATGCTCACTCTTCTTTACAAAAATCTCACAAACCAAACTTTGTGATATTGTTGCCTAGCTTAGGCAATAAACTGTTGGGTTTAATAGTGCCAAAGTTCAAGAGGGGGGGGGGGGTGAATTGACCTTTTATCAGTGTTTATCACAGTTTACAGAAAATAAATCGATTTATTTGAATTTGAAAAGATTTATTTTGGCACTGTTCGTGTTTAAAAAACGTTTATACAATCAAGTTGATGACAAGATTATGCAGATTGATTTTCCAGATACACACACACTGATGTAATGAAGAAAAACCGTGAATCACAAAACAACAAGCTTCAATTTTAAGCAAGAGATTAAGGTTCAATTAATAGCTTGACAATTACTTGAGTCACCTATCACAATCAATATGTTCCAGTGGCTTTTAACAGATTTTATATGTTCTTATCAGAATCACACAGCTTTTCCAGAAATTAAGAACAATATGAAACAAGCCCAGAAAGAACATATTTATTATTAATTGAACAGATTTATTTCTTGACAGATTAACAGATAAGCCGAAATTTATGTGCAGAGATTAAGGGAGAATGAACACAAGGCAATTATACTGGTTCACTCAACTGAGCTACATCCAGTCTTCACCTAAACCAAGGTGAAATTCACTAAATCACAATTCAAACAAACACAAATCCCACTGTTCTTGAACTCTACAAGAACTTAGGTACACCTGCTGAAAAACCCTATTTCAGCGCACACACTCTTCAAGAAACCTTATCAAGAAGAGTGTACAACCAAACTTTTACAAGAAAAGAAATGTGAAACGACTACACCTGATTGAGGATGCAAAAATCTGCCTTAAACCAATATAACAAATTGCTAGAACAGTAGCAGCACCTCTCACCCAGCTTTTGGAACCAAACAAGAACAAACACTTTTTGATTTTCGAAATCTTTCAAGAACAAATGCTAATTCTTTGTAAAACCTTAATTCTCTAATGCAAAACTTGTTTTCTCCATTGTATGATCGATGTTTAAACTTAGAAACAAGTTTTCATTTTATAGAAAACCAACTTATAACAGATTTTTGAAAAACAGTTAAAGCTGTTATAAAATGAACAGATTTATTTTGAAAAAGCAGTTAGAGAATTTGTTATGAGAGGAGACTTAGTCAGCCATTCTGGTGCAGGGACAAATTTAAAACCGTTTGAGGTAGACTTGGCACCAGAGTCAAAAAAGAATCTATTCATTTACAGATGAACAAATTTATTTTTCAAAACGAAAACAAAAAAAGCTTAATTATTTAAAAGACAGTCGTTTTGAAAGGTAGAAGACTTAGTCAAAATACTTGATGCACAAAATCTATTTTTCACAAGACTTAGCCAAGGCATCAGTTTAAAAAAAATGAATTTGTTTATTTAGAAAAGAACAGATTTATTTTTATGCAGTAAACGTGTTTTTTGTAAAACATGTGAAAAACAGTTTAAGAAATTTTGTGCTTGCTCTTATCACATGGCCAGGGGTTAAGAGGTGAGTTACTCAGCAAAAAGCCTACTCTTAAACAACCTCTAAACACTACTTAAGACATTCTTAAAGCAAAAGGAAATATACATGAATTGTACATAAAAGGTCTTCATCAAACACATGTCTTGAAGGGGCAGCAACCATCTTCAACATAAACAACACAAAGTGAACAAAAATATTTTTGAAAGGGGTCTTATGCTATTCTTTAAAAAAAATTTTAAAGATAAAAGGCCTTACTTTTGTTTAGTTTTCTCTTGTTTTAATTTTCTTTTAAAAAAAAGAAATTTATCTCATGTTTGTTTGATGTTTACTGTAGATTGACATTTGATCATGGAGGATGATCATAGTTGTCAAAGCAGGAATAATGCTACTGTTCGAGATCAACCCTATAGATCTGAGGACAGAACTTCTCAAGAAGGAGGGGATGATGGAAACCATCCAGCCACATACATCCACATAATGATGATGAAGAAGAATCATTGGATTTGAGGACAAATGCTTTTCAAGAGGGTGGGGATGATTGAAGAAGCCCAAGCCCATGATAGAAGAAGCCTAAGCCCAAGTCCAAATATAAGTTCAAGCTTCAGCTCAAGCCCAACAAATAGAAGATCTGGGCCAATTAAGCATTATTGGATGTCTCCTTTTGTAAATTACTTTTGAGTAGTTTTTAGTACAACATAAAGGGAGGTGTATATATAGATATAAGAGGTGCAAATGTATAAAGATAAGTCACACCTTCCATGTGACATAAAAAGAACGTGTAGGTGTAGATTTAGGAGATGCCAAAGAAAGAAACCAAGTCACACTTCCCTTGTGACTAGGAATTGGCTCCAAATTCATTTGAATTTCCCTCCACTTTCATTTGAATTTTCAGCCCTCTAAACAGTATAAATAAGAGGGCTTGACTCATGTAATTTCAAGATTAATCTAATAGTGAATTGCTGCCAATTTTGTGCCAATCTTACCACTTGTCTCCTACCTCTCTAGGATAGACAATTGATCTTCAAACTTTCATTCTACCAAAGTGAGATGGCCTCACCACTCACATTTGATACCTAACATGCACCTCCAAGGCAGCCATATCTCCGAGGAGAGCCTTGACCATGAGCATCCATAGAGCTTTCGCAAATTCCACCAACAATTCTCCAAAGAATGAAGGCACTATTCCATCACATTGTAACAACCCCTCACTCACGAGAACCCTATCTCGAGTGAAAGTGGGCTTGATGGGAAAGCATTATGTTACGTTGTTACACAATCTTAGTGTAACAACCGCAAATAATCTTCCTCCTTGGAGTGCACAATCTTAACAGCATGGCCGCTAGGGTACCAACTCATGTACCAGCATTATGGGGCCCATCTGTCACTGTAGGCGTTCTAGTCTTTATGTACCATGCATGTAGCTTACCCTTGAAATCCTAGCGCTCTTGGGCCTAGGTGTTTCTAATGAGTACTTACTTGTGCTAGACCCAAATGTACTATACACACCACATGCACGTTCGCTAACCAGGCTTTTCACATATGCGGGTTTCAAGACACGCATCTTTGGGGGCCCACTTACGTGGCCCACTATCTCGATCAGACCATCGAACCGACCTGCTCTACAAAGATGCCGATGTCCGATGCCTATACCAATGTCCAATGTTTGGTCTAGTGCACAAGCCCCCAGGCTTGAGCTGGAACCAGTTCCAGTGAAAAGGTGAACTGCTCGCCTATGGCGACCTACGTGTCTAGCGGGTGACGGGACATGCACAGTGCATCGAGGTGAAGTTTCACCATACTCCCTCACCAGCCTCACCAGCGTACACCTAGCCAGATCAACGGTTGAGAAGCGTTGCCGCTTGTGCTTCCCCTTATATGTTAACCTTTCAATTTTATGCTCCCTTCACTGTTTCATTCCCTCTTTGCATATTTCTTCGAACGTTTCTGCCTCAAACGTCCTGCTCTCTTCTCCCAAACAACTCGTCTCCTCTCGACAATCATTCCAAGGTATGTTCTTTACCCTCTAACTGTCTTTGCCCTATCATTCCGATGCTCTTAATCTGCTCATAACTGTGTTGAGACTGTTTATATTTCTCGCACCTATGATCGTTGTTCTCTGTTTTTCTGTTTGTTTGCTTCGTTTTTCCAAAACGCGTGCATGTCTTTTTCTGAGTATTGCCTTTGTTTTTCTGTTTAGATTTAGTAAGATGGATGAACCACCCCCGAACTACAAAACCCTTAACCCCTTGTCTTCTAGTGACTTGTGAGGGGAAACCTCAGACTTTACAACCCATGCGAGTAGAATGACCTCTAGGAAGAGTGAACACCCCAAAAAACATTGTCTTTTTGGCAAAAAGCATGACAAGTTCGTCAAAGTTGTGCCTTGGGAGGGGGGACCCTTCTGCTTCATTTACTCCGCTATCTCTAAAAAACTTCTCCTTCGCCTACCCTTTACCAGTTTTGAAAGAGCCTTTCTCATTGAGATTAACGTCGCCCCTACTTAGCTACACCCAAATAGCTGGGCGTTCGTTCGGGCATTCTCCATCTTATGTCACCACTTTGGCCATCTGCCATCAGTGGACGTATTCCTCTATTTCTTTGAAGCCAAAAGCCCAGGTTGAAAGCTGTGGGTGAGCTTTAACAGTGTTGCTGGGAGAGTCTTCCTGACCCTCTTCCAGCAATCATACAAAGGCTTCAAAGGGAAGTTCTTCAAGATTCACTGGAGCGCTAATGACCCAAATCTTTTGGATGGGTTTCCTTTGTATTGGACACAAAAACCCAGGCTCAAAAAACTCAGATGCCTTGAAGACTTACCACCACGAGAGCGAGAAGTGTGTGACTTCCTCTCCAACCTTTAGGTAGTGTTTAACACTGCCGAGTTGATAACACATGAGTATAGCCCTTCGAACCTTAAGGCTTACATTGGTATCCCCCTTCCCTTTACTCCTGTTAGCGCTTATCTTGCATGTGTGTGTCTTCTAAATTCTTATATGCTTTTCCTTCTTATGTAAGCATGGTGCTGGATGCTCAGAAAAGGAAAAACCTGGTTGCTTTGGCCGTGCAAAAGAAAACTGCTCTAGCTCCTTCTGCTAAGGACAAGAAGCTTAAAGCGTTGGCTGAAGCTGCCCCCTGTGAGGATGAAGAGACCTGCTCAGGTCTTGTCTTCAAAAGGAAGAGAAAATATGATACTGCTATCCTAGTGCCTTCAGACTCAGATGGTCGGGCTCCGTCCTACTAGGAATGTCGCCTCAGCACCTCCTCTCCCCGCGACATTGTGGTGTAGGAGGGCAGAGGTGAAAGCGCTTTGGAGGGAGACCAATGGGACTCCTTTACTGACCTGTCTTCCTTCCTTCAAAAGATGCTACACTCTGCCAGAGTTAAAGAGAGGCAAGAGAATTGTAGGTGAATCCCTTGATGGAACACATGTCAAGGAAGCTAGGGGAATCCCTAGTTGCGAACAACCTTCTCCTTTCCAAGATGCGGAGGGTAAAGGAGCTGGCTAACCAAGAAGTCCTCCAAACCGCTGAGCTGAAACGTCGAGTAACTGGGCTTACCCTAGAGGTGGAGGAACTTCGAAGGACTGGCTGAGAGACCAAGGCCCTTCTGTTTGGGAAATCCCAAGAGGCCTTGGGATTATACGCCAGGAACAACGACCTCCGCACTAAGGTGGAGAGGCTGAAAGGGGAGTTGGCCAGCAGAGATGAGTAGATGGCTCAAGATAAAGAGGACTTGGCTAAGCAGAAGGAGGAGTTGGTCCACAAGGATGAAGTTTTTCAACAGACCAAGGACGAGCTTACCAATGATGCTGCCGACTCCTATGCGGCGGGCTTTGAGGATGCCATAACTCATGTTGCCTGCGTGCATCCTGAGGTGCACCTTTCCCAACCAAGATTAACCAAAACTATTGTAGATGGGCGGTTGGTGGATGTGGAATAATGGTGGTGAACCTCCCCGCTATTGCCCTTATTTTGTAACTTAACGAACATCTGATTATTCTGTACATGCATATACGTATGAAAATCTTCTTTCCCAAGCTTACCGCTCTGTGTATGAATGTTTTTTCTCTTTCCACGCTTACCACTCTGTGTGTGAGTTCGGCTAACTTGTATGTCTTGATATGATTTTGACAACTATAGCATGCCAACGATCGCCCATACCTAAGTAATACGTCCTTCACGAGCCTTACCTTTCCTACAGAGGGAGGTTTTAATTTTACTCTTGACATCTTACCAAAGGGAGAGGTTCGCTAGGAATCCTGCTTTTCCCGACCTTGGCGTATCTACCCAAGGGGAAGGTTCACTAAGAACCTTACTTTTCTCGACCTTGGTGTATTTACCCAAGGGAGAGGTTCACTAAGAACCTTACTTTTCTCAACCTTGGCGTATTTACCCAAGGGAGAGGTTCACTAGGAACATTACTTTTCTCGACCTTGGCGTATTTACCCAAGGGAGAGGTTCACTAGGAACCTTACTTTTCTCGACCTTGGCGTATTTACCCAATGGAGAGGTTCACTAAAAACCTTACTTTTCTCGACCTTGGTGTATTTACCCAAGGGAGAGGTTCGCTAGGAACCCTGCTTTTCCCGACCTTGGCGTATCTACTCAAGGGGGAGGTTCACTAAGAACCTTACTTTTCTTGACCTTGGTGTATTTACCCAAGGGAGAGGTTCACTAAGAACCTTACTTTTCTCGACCTTGGCGTATTTACCCAAGGGAGAGGTTCACTAAGAACCTTACTTTTCTCGACCTTGGCGTATTTACCCAAGGGAGAGGTTCACTAAGAACCTTACTTTTCTCGACCTTGGGGTATTTACCCAAGGGAGAGGTTCACTAAGAACCTTACTTTTCTCGACCTTGGTGTATTTATCCAAGGGAGAGGTTCACTAAGAACCTTACTTTTCTCGACCTTGGCGTATTATTTGCTGATTTTTTAATAGTTTAGGATTTTTGCCAACTTCATTTAGTGAATATTAGGATAAAAAAAACTTCAAATGGCCATAACAAAATTCAAATGGTTATAAATTTTGAGAGAGAAGTCGGAAAAAAAAAATGAAAGTTGCTCGGAACAAGGTTTGGCATATTTGCATGTTATGTGAAGAATTGTCAGTAGTTTAGGGTTTGTGGCAACTTCAATTAGTGAATATTAGGAACAAACTTCAAATGGCCATAAAAAAAACTTCAAATTGTCATAACTTTTGACAGACAAGAAGGATAAAAAATGAAAGTTGCTCAGAACGAGGCGTGGCATATTTGCAAGTTAAGGTTAGATTTATTAGTAGTTTAGGGTTTGTGATAACTTCATTTAGTCAATATTAGGATAAAAAAACATCAAATGGCCATAAAAAAACTTCAGTTGGTCATAACTTTTGACAGAGTAGTCGGATAAAAAATGAAAGTTTCTCGGAACAAGGCTTGGCATATTTGCATGCTTTGTGTTGATTTGTCTGTAGTTTAGAATTTTGGGCAACCTCATTTAGTCAATATTAGTATAAACAAACTTAAAAATGGCCATAAAAAATTTAAATGATCATAACTTTTGACAGAGTAGTCCTATAAAAAATGAATGTTGCTCGGAACGAGGCTTGACATATTTGCATGTTTTGTGCTGATTTGTCAGTAGTTTAGAATTTTAGGCAACCTCATTTAGTGAATATTAGTATAAACACACTTCAAAATGGCCATAAAATTTTAAATGATCATAACTCTTGACAGAGTAGTCCGATAAAAAGTGAAAGTTACTCGGAACGAGGCGTGGCATATTTGCATGTTCTGTGCTGATTTGTCAGTAGTATAGGGTTTGGGGAAACTGTTGAACCTTGTGATGTTCAATGTGCTAGAAAAGATGGCTTTAAACTAGAGGGGGGGGGGTGAATTGTTTAAAGGGGTTTTCGCAAACTTTTCAAAACTAGAATGAATTTATTTCAGAAACCAATTGATTCAGCAATTCAGTTAGCCAAAACAGCAAGCAAAAGCTGTAGTACCAGAAAAACAATCGGTTGTTTCGTAGAAACAATCGGTTGTTTATACCAGCAAACAACAAATAAACTGAATTTAAAGAGTTAGAGATAGAGAGATTGTACACAGTTGTTTATACTGGTTCACTCCAAACTAGAGCTACATCTAGTCTTCTCAGAAACCCTGAGGATATCCACTAAGCAACCACCACTTGATCACTTACACAACAACCAAGAGAATGACCTTGAACACCTCAAGAAACACACTCTCCTTGGCCAACACTAAGATTGTTGATCTTGAACACATCAAGAACACACAACCAATCTCAGCAAACACATAAACGAATTGTTCAATAGATTACAAAGATTACACTAGTTACAGATGAATATCTGAAATCAATACAAGTAGAATCCTATTCCAGCACCTTGATCAATCACAAAACTCTTAAGCAATCTCAACACTTTGAAAAACTCTTAGAAAAACTTTGTCAAAAGATTCTTAATTCTTAAAAACTGTTTTTCTTAATATATTCAAAGATATAGTTTGTTATCAAATCTTAACAAACTCTTAAATTGCATTAAAAGATTGGTCAAAGCATTTAATGACTGAAGCGTATACAGTTAAAGCATTTAAAGCTCAGTCAAAGAAAACAGTTTTTCTGTTATGGTCCCAAAACAAACAATCGGTTGTTTCCTCGAATCAATCGGCTGTTTTGGTACTTAAAAGTTTCAACCATTCAAAAACAGTTTTCAATCTTTCTCAAAACACCTAAGTATAAACAATCGGTTGTTTCGACAAAACAATCGGTTGTTTCAACTTAGTTTGGAAAACATTTTACTTTCATAAAGATTGAAAATCCTTTGAAGGATGTTGAAGCCTCTGCTTTGCTTGATGTTGCTGTGCTGGTTTAAGCTTTGTTATGGGGTAGTTTATATGTTGTAATCCACCCTTTGATTAAATCTCAAGCAATTAGCATCTCAATCTTTATGAAAGTAAAATGTTTTTCAAACTAAGTTGAAACAACCGATTGTTTTGTCGAAACAACCGATTGTTTATACTTAGGTGTTTTGAGAAAGATTGAAAACTGTTTTTGAATGGTTGAAACTGTTAAGTACCAAAACAACCGATTGATTCAAGGAAACAACCTATTGTTTGTTTTGGAACCATAACAGAAAAACTATTTTGTGTTTAACTGAGCTTTAAATGATTTAACTGAATACGCTTCAGTCATTAAATGCTTTGACCAATCTTTTAATGCAATCTAAGAGTTTGTTAAGATTTGATAACAAACTACATCTTTGAATATATTAAGAAAAACAGATTTGAAAATTAAGAATCTTTTGACAAAGTTTTTCTAAAGAGTTTTTCAAAGTTCTGAGATTGCTTAAGAGTCTGTGATTGATCAAGGTGCTGGAATAGGATTCTACTTGTATAGATTTCAGATATTCATTTGTAACGAGTGTAATCTTTGTAATCTGTTGAACAATTTGTTTCTGTGTTTTGCTGAGATTGGCTGTGTGTTCTTGAGGTGTTCAAGATCAGCAATCTTAGTGTTGGCCAAGGAGAGTGTGTTTCTTGTGGTATTCAAGGTCATTCCCTTGGTTGTTGTGTAAGTGATCAAGTGGTGATTGCTTAGTGGATATCCTCAGGGTTTCTGAGAAGATTGGATGTAGCTCTGGATTTGGAGTGAACCAGTATAAACAACTGTGTACAATTTCTCTATCCCTATCTCTTTAAATTCAGTTTTGTCATTTTGAAACTGGTATAAACAACCGATTGTTTCGCTAAAACAACCGATTGTTTTTCCAGCTTTGTGCTTTTGCTGTTTGTTTTGAAAAACTGAATCCTTAATCAAGGTTCTTTTGAAGAATTTTCATTCTAAGGTTAAAAGTTTACAAAAATCTTTCTTAAACAATTCACCCCCCTCTCGTTTAAGGCCATATATTCTAACAATTGGCATCAAGAGCTTGGTTCTTAAAAGTTATTGAAGTTGATCTAAATTTTTTTTGCTATGGCTGGAAAACTATCTTTTGAGGAGGGTGCTTCAATCTACAAACCACCTTTATTCTGTGGATTGAATTATAAGTTTTGGGAAGCAAGAATGAAAATCTTTATTGAATCTATTGATCAAAGAATTGAGACTCAATTGAGAATGGTCCTTACATTCCAAAGTTCAAAAAGGATAACTCTTTCATTGCAAAACCTTTGTCCAAATGGACAAATGATGAATGTAAGATGGCTCAGCTTGATAGATCTGCTCAAAACATTATAGCTTCTGCACTAGATACTAATGAATTTTTCAGGATATCAAAGTGCAAAACTGCTAAGGAAATGTGGGAGACACTCAAGGCTGCTCATGAACCAAAGGAAGCAATGACAAAGAGTCAAGCAAGAAGGAAGAGAAGGAAAAATAAGAAAAGCCTCAATCTGTGCTTAATGGCTAGAAGGGAGGATGAATCAAGTAGTGTAAGTTCATCAAACTCCTCAAACTCTGAAAATTATGGTCAATTACTTCAAGCCTTTCAAGAAACGCATGAAGAAGCCAACCGATTGGCTCTCTTGAACAATCAGTTAAAAGAAAAGAACAGCTGGCTTGAAAACAAAGTAAAGGCACTGGAAGAGGATTTAGAACATTCAAAAACAGATTTTGAAAATCTGGAAATCATTTACAAAAATTCCTCTTGCAAGTGTGATACTCTAGTTTGTGAAAATTGCGAAAATCTTGAAAAGAAGGTCCATTATCTTGTTAAAACAGTGGATAAGCTTTCTAAAGACCAATCAAACTTTGAGAGTGTGCTAGCATCTCAAAATTGTGTTTTTGGAAAATCTGGATTGGGTTTTAATCCACAAAACAAACAAGATAGATTTTCAAAATCATTTTCGAAAATGCCAGAAAAACAATCGATTGGATCATCGAAACAACCGATTGTTACATGCTTCTATTGCATGAAAAGAGGCCATTCTGTGCGATTCTGTAAAATCAGAAAACATGTTGTTCCTAAAGGGCTTATGAAGTGGATTCCCAAGGGAAATAAAGCTTTTATTGATGAGTATAAACCAGATGGACCCACATTCATAAGGGGACCAAACCTTTGTACTTGAAAATCTCTTTTGTAGGAAATCTTGGAGGAGAGCAAACAACTTTGGTACTTGGACAGTGGATGCTCCAAGCATATGACAGGGGACAAATCAAAGTTCCTGAGAATATCCATCAAGCAAAAGGGTCATGTCACCTATGGAGATAACAACAAAGGAAGAATTCTTGGAAGAGGATCCATAGAAGATGCGAGCATCTTGGTGATTCATGATGTGCTCTTTGTTGAAGGCCTAAAACATAATCTGCTGAGCATTAGCCAACTTTGTGACAAGGGATATCAAGTAATGTTCAAGACAAACACATGTGAAATCTGTCTACCCAACACCAAAGAGGTACTGTTGGTAGGTAAGAGAGTTAATAATGTGTATCTTCTAGATATCTCTTCACCGTGTTCAATTGGATGTCTTCTATCCAAGCAAGATGAATCTTAGCTTTGGCATAGAAGAATTGCTCATATTCACATGAATCATTTGAATAAGCTAATATCAAAAGATCTTGTGTTTGGGCTGCCAAAACTCAAGTTTGAGAGGGATCACATTTGTGAAGCATGCCAAAAAGGGAAACAAGTGAAAAGTTCTTTTAAAATAAAAAATGTTGTCTCTTCTTTGAGACCTCTTGAACTCCTTCACATGGATCTCTTTGGACCCTCTAGAACTATGAGTCTTGGTGGAAATTATTATGCTCTTGTTATTGTTGATGATTTCTCTAGGTACACTTGGACCTTGTTCTTGGAATCAAAGAGTGATGCCTTTGTTGCATTCAAAAAGCTAGCAAGAAGACTACAAAACACAAAGAACAACAACATAGGATTTATAAGGAGTGACCATGGAGGAGAATTTCAGAATGAGAAGTTTGTCAAGTTCTGTGAGAAGTTGGGGATTCTGCACAATTTCTCTGCACCAAGAACACCACAACAAAATGGAGTTGTAGAGAGGAAGAACATGTCTCTTGAAGAGCTTGCTAGAACAATGCTTAGTGAATCATCACTTCCTAAGTATTTTTGGGCAGATGCAGTGAGCACCTCTTGTTATGTGATGAATAGGGTACTTATAAGGCCCATTTTGAAGAAAACTCCATATGAACTTTTCAATGGAAGGAAGCCCAACATCAGTCACCTTAAAGTCTTTGGCTGTAGCTGTTTTGTTCTCAACAATGGAAAGGAAAGCTTGGGAAAGTTTGATGAAAAAGCTGACCTTGGTATTTTCATTGGTTATTCACTCACAAGCCATGCATATAGAGTCTACAACAAAAGGTTAATGACTGTAGAAGAATCAGTTCACGTTGTCTTTGATGAGGTAGATCGCAGAATCAGTCAGATCCCAAAGATCAGTGCTGAGGAAGATGAACAGAGCATCAGTTTGGAGAAGCTGGAAATTTGTGCAGAAAAACAACCAGTTGATTCGCAGAAACAACCGATTGAAATTCTGAAACAGAGTGAGCTGCCCAAAGAGTGGAGAATTCCTAGAGATCTGTCAGTGGATAACATCATAGGGCAAATAAAGGAAGGTGTCTCCACACGTAGCTCCATCTCAAACTACTGCAGGCACACAACTTTTGTCTCTCAAATTGAACCAAAGTCAATTGAGGAAGCTCTCAAGGATGAGAAGTGGGTTGAAGCTATGCATGAAGAGCTAAATCAGTTTGAAAGGAATGAGGTATGGTTTCTTGTCCCTAAAACTAATGAAATGAATATTATTGGTTCGAAATGGGTTTTCAGGAACAAGCTAGATGAGGATGGAGTGATCACAAGGAACAAAGCAAGGCTAGTTGCCAAAAGGCTACAATCAAGAAGAGGGCATATACTATGGTGAAACCTTTGCTCCTGTGGCTAGATTGGAGGCTGTAAAGTTGCTGCTGACCTTTGCATTTATGAGTGGTCTTAAACTCTTCCAAATGGATGTAAAGAGTGTCTTCTTGAATGGCTACATCAATGAGGAAGTCTATGTAGATCAACCACCGGGTTTTGAAGATCACAAGTATCCCAACCATGTCTTCAAGTTGAAGAAAGCTTTGTATGGACTGAAACAAGCTCCAAGGCAGTGGTATGAGAGGCTTAGCAACTTTCTGCTATCTCATGGTTATGAAAGAGGAATGGTAGACAAGACTCTCTTCATCAAGAAGTCAAATGCAGAAATAATTCTTGTGCAAATCTATGTTGATGACATCATCTTTGGTGCTACACAAGATAGACTGTGTGAAGAATTTGTGGCTGCAATGAAAGGTGAGTTTGAAATGTCTATGATGGGAGAACTATCTTTCTTTCTTGGATTGCAGGTTAAACAAACAAAGGATGGGATTTTCTTAAGTCAATCAAAGTATTGCAAGGAGATTCTCAAGAAGTTTGAAATGGAGAATTGCAAAGAAGCAAGCACTCCAATGCCATCAAGCTGCTACATGGATGCGGATGCTGCTGGAAAGAGTATAGATCAAACAAAATACAAAGGTTTGATTGGATCCTTTCTTTATCTAACAGCTAGTAGGCCGGACATCATGTTTGCGGTGTGTCTATGTGCAAGATATCAAGCAAATCCTAAAGAGTCACACTTCAAAGCTGCAAAAAGAATTCTGAAATATCTCAAAGGAACATCATTTGTAGGACTATGGTATCCTTCTCACTCTCCAATACATTTAATTGGTTATTCAGATTCTGACTTTGCAGGTTGCAAGCTAGATAGAAAGAGCACTAGTGGCACTTGTCACCTTCTTGGCTCAAGCCTAATCTCATGGCATAGCAAGAAGCAAGCATGTGTTGCTCTCTCTACTGCTGAGGCTGAATATATAGCTCCTAGTAGCTGTTGTGCACAGATTCTATGGCTCAAACAACAACTTGCAGATTTTGGTTTACAAATCAGCAAGGTTCCCTTTATGTGTGATAACACAAGTGCAATCAATCTTACCAAAAATCAGATTCAGCACTCAAGGACCAAACATATTGAAATAAGACATCATTTCATCAGAGACCATGTGCAAAATGGGAACTGTGAAGTGAAGTTTGTGGAGACCAAACTGTAGCTAGCTGACATCTTCACAAAACCATTACCAAAAGAGAGGTTTTTCTTCTTAAGAAATGAGTTAGGTATTCTTGATCTTAATAATCTCTCTTAAATCTGTTTTTGATACATGTTAAAGTCTATTTGTGAAGACAAATAGGGGAAGAATTATTGGTTCTTGTATATCTTTGTCTGGTATTGCATAAAATATTAAAAACTCTGATATAAAAGTGTTTTCTGTTGCTGCTGATAGAAACAACTGATTATTTATCATGTTTTATTCTTTAAATGAGTTAAAATATAACTAGCTGCTGTAAGAAGTTTTGGATAGTATAAATGCTTTTTCTACAGGAACTGCTTCAGATTTAATCAGGTACAACACAAGCACCATGGATTTGTCTTCATCAAATAGGGGGAGATTGTTGAACCTTGTGATGTTCAATGTTTTGAAGAATCCAAATCCTTTGAAGGATGTTGAAGCCTCTACTTTGCTTGATGTTGCTGTGCTGGTTTAAGCTTTGTTCTGGGGTAGTTTATATGTTGTAATCCACCCTTTGATTGAATCTCAAGCAATTAGCATCTCAATCTTTATGAAAGTAAAATATTTTTCAAACTAAGTTGAAACAACCGATTGTTTTGTCGAAACAACCGATTGTTTATACTTAGGTGTTTTGAGAAAGATTG
The DNA here is from genome assembly GCF_000499845.2 of Phaseolus vulgaris. Lineage (NCBI taxonomy): Eukaryota > Viridiplantae > Streptophyta > Magnoliopsida > Fabales > Fabaceae > Phaseolus > Phaseolus vulgaris. Next base: position 24,657,007 of record NC_023757.2, read on the forward strand.
AAAACTGTTTTTGAATGGTTGAAACTGTTAAGTACCAAAACAACCGATTGATTCGAGGAAACAACCTATTGTTTGTTTTGGAACCATAACAGAAAAATTGTTTTGTGTTTAACTGAGCTTTAAATGATTTAACTGAATACGCTTCAGTCATTAAATGCTTTGACCAATCTTTTAATGCAATTTAAGAGTTTGTTAAGATTTGATAACAAACTACATCTTTGAATATATTAAGAAAAACATATTTGAGAATTAAGAATCTTTTGACAAAGTTTTTCTAAAGAGTTTTTCAAAGTGCTGAGATTGCTTAAGAGTTTGTGATTGATCAAGTTGCTGGAATAGGATTCTACTTGTATTGATTTCAGATATTCATCTGTAACAAGTGTAATCTTTGTAATCTTTTGAACAATTTGTTTCTGTGTTTTGCTGAGATTGGCTGTGTTCTTGAGGTGTTCAAGATCAGCAATCTTAGTGTTGGCCAAGGAGAGTGTGTTTCTTGAGGTGTTCAAGGTCATTCTCTTGTTGTGTAAGTGATCAAGTGGTGATTGCTTAGTGTATATCCTTAGGGTTTCTGAGAAGACTGGATGTAGCTCTGGATTTGGAATGAACCAGTATAAACAACTGTGTACAATTTCTCTATCCCTATCTCTTTAAATTCAGTTTTGTCATTTTGAAACTGGTATAAACAACCGATTGTTTCGCTAAAACAACCGATTGTTTTTCCAGCTTTGTGCTTTTGCTATTTGTTTTGAAAAACTGAATCCTTAATCAAGGTTCTTTTGAAGAATTTTCATTCTAAGGTTAAAAGTTTACAAAAATCTTTCTTAAACAATTCACCCCCCCTCTCGTTTAAGGCCATATATTCTAACAAAAACTTCATTTAGTGAATATTAGGATAAACAAAGATCAAATAGCCATAAACAACTTCAACTGGTAATAACTTTTGAGAGAGTAGTCGAATAAAAAATGGTAACTGCTCGAAACGAGGCTTGGCATATTTGCAAGTTAAGTGTTGATTTGTCAGTAGTTTAGGGTTTGTGCCCAGATGTTTTGATTGTTCTAAAGACAGGTCTAACACAAAGGGTCCCAAGTTCTTTAAGTGATCAAACCTTGTGATTTAACTAGTTCTGTTTTGCAGATTTTTTACTTTACTTGAAGGGTCGGAAAGATTAGAACCTCAAGAAGATCACTGTAGAAGTTAAAGCTTTGTCCTGATTTCATGAACTGCTTACATTGGTGTAACTGTAATCTGAGGATAATTTTGCTTGTTCTTATCCTTGTTGAACATTAGTTCTTAAATCCAATTCAATATATTTCTCTATGCCTGGATTATAATTAGCTTACATTTCTTCTATACTTTATACTAATTTGTGTGCATTAAAAACCTTGATGTTTGAATATAGCACGGGTGCTTAAAAATATGTTGTTCTCAATTTTTTTCCTTCAGTGCAAAATTTCAACCGATTGTTTTCTCTTTGTCAGCACTGAGCAAAACTGTTTTTAATTTATAAAAACCTGATTTGTAATTTTGTTCTAACCCAGTCAAATATGTGGTTAATATTGCATTAGCTACATGGTGAACACAATATGCCTATGCTATAACTGCTCTTAAAAATTATATTTCTCTTATCTTGAAAAATAAAATTGCTTTTAATGTTTGGTCAAATCAACATGTGAGAATTTGTACTTTTTGTTTGACTGACAGAAAAAGCTTTATGGTTCAGATTTGATTCGTTTTTCTGTTTCGAAAACAACCCACATAATTTCATCTTTGACAAAGAATTATGGCTATATAAACAAAGTTATTAGTTGTTGGTTTCTTCACACAAACAACCTGTTGTTCTTTCTTTTCCTCTGTTCTAAGCTTTTTTGCAATGTGCCAAAGATACTCTCTGGATTGAGCTATGGCTGGAAATCCTCAATCTGCTAAAAGGATGAAGACCATGGCTGTTAGAAGTGGTGAGAAGCTTGAAGGATGGTTTGTTGAATCAAGTGTGATCAAAAGCTTTGAAGAATCCAAATCCTAGCATTTGATGGAAAGTTGAAGTTGCTTGAAGTTGTTGTTGTGTTTTAGAGTAGGATCTGGGTAGTTTATCTTTGTAATCCACTCTTTGTTGAATCTAAATCTTAAGTGTTTTCAAATCTTTTAAATTTAAAGTGTTTTTCAAACTAAGTGAAAAACAACCTGTTGTTTTGTCGAAACAACCGATTGTTTTACACTTAGGTGTTCTTGAAAAGGTTGAAAACTGTTTTGGGTGGTTGACTTGTTGTCAAACCAAAACAACCGATTGATTCACACTTTCAATCGATTGTTTGTTTGAAAATCCTAATTGAAACAATTTTGTTACTTAAGTGAGCTTTAAATGATTTTATAACTGAATATGCTCCTGCTTTAAATGTTTTGACCATCCTTTGAATGCTATAAATAGTTTGTTTAAGTTTTATAACAAGCAAGATGATAGAAAAACATATTTGAGTTATTCACAAATTGCTTTCAAAGAATTGAGTTTTCACCTTTGAGCTTTGGTTTATCATGAGAGGGTGGAATAGGATTACATTTGTAGTGATTTCAGTTCATTCTGTAACAAGTGTAATTCGTTCTTAATACTTTGTACATTCTGATGTTGTAAAGCCAAGAAGGGTTGTGTGCCCTTGAGGTTGTCAAGATCAACATTCTTGGTGTGTGTGCTGAGCCAAAGGAAGTGTGTTTCTTTAGGGGATGAAGGTCACTTCTTTGGTGGTGTGTGTATGTAATCTGGTTTTGATTACTCAGTGGATTCCCTAGTGGTTTCTAGGAAACTGGATGTAGCTCTTGGTTTAAAACTAAACCAATATAAATTGTTTGTGCATCTCTCTCTTCCTTAAACTCTTTAAATCTAGTTGCTGCTATTTTTAACTGGTATAAACAACCGATTGTTTCTTCGAAACAACTGATTGTTTTTCTTGTTTTGTGTTAAATTGTGCTGTGTTATTGGCTAACTGAATTCTGGATCAGGTTTCTTGCAAATGATTTCATTCTAGCTCAAAAAGTTTGTGAAAACCCCTTTAAACAATTCACCTCCCCCCCTCATTTAAAGCCATACATTCTAACAATTGGCATCAAGAGCTTGGTACTTGAAAAATACTCAAGTTTGATCATAAAACCTTTTTTCAATGGCTGAAAAACTACCTTTTGGAGCGGGTGCTTTATTCAACAGACTACCTCTATTTTGTGGTTTGAATTATCAATTCTGGAAAGTTAGAATGAAAATCTTTGTTGACTCTCTTGACAAGGGAATTTGGGATGCAATTGAAAATGGCCCTTTTATTCCAAAATTTTAAAAAGATAGATCTTTCATTGAAAAACCTTGGTCTCAAATGGACTGATTCTGAAAACAAGAAGGCCAAATTTGATTGTATTGCTAAGAACATCATAACATCTGCCTTGAATTCGGATGAATTTTTCAAGATTTCTCAATGCTCATCGGCCAAGGAGATGTGGGACACTTTGGAGGTGACTCATGAAGGAACCAATGATGTGAAGAGAGCTAGAAAGCATACTCTAATTCAGGAATATGAAATGTTTAGAATGCTTAAGGGTGAGTCAATCGCTGAAATACATAAGAGGTTCACCCACATCATCAACCACCTTATGAGCCTTGGGAAAACCTTTGATAAAGAAGAACTAAACATCAAGATCCTCAAGTGCCTTGATAGATCATGGCAACCTAAGGTGACAACAATTTTAGAATCAAAATATTTGACATCCTTGACAACGGCCTCATTGTTTGGTAAGCTTAGAGAACATGATTTAGAAATGAATAGACTTAATGTTCAAGAAAATGAAGACAAGCATGTGAGAAGCATTGCCTTGAAAGCTACCAAGCACAAAAGCAAGCAAGAGTCAAGTGATGAAAGTGAAGAAGAAAATCTTAGTTTGTTGTACAAGAAGTTTAGTAGATTCTTGAAGAGAAATCGCAACAAAGAAGCCAACAAAGAGAGGTATGGAAACAAGAAAACTAGTGATTTCAATTCTAACAATTATACTTGTTTTGGTTGTGGTGAACAAGGGCACATAAAAGTTGATTGCCCAAACAAAGAAAGCATTGAAAAGAAATCAAGCTACAAGGAGAAAAAGGGAAAATTAAGAAGAGCATATATTGCTTGGGATGAAAATGAAATCTCCTCATCAAGCTCCTCATCAAGTGAAGATGAAAAGGAAAACATATGCTTGATTGCAGAAGGAGATGATGAGTCATGTAGCTCAAGCAATGTAAGTTCATGTGTTTCCCTAAGTGCTGAAAATTATAATAAATTGCTTCAAGCTTTTCAAGAAACTCATGAAGAATTTAACCGATTGGTTCTCTCAAACAATAGATTGAAAGGGCTTAACAATTGGCTTGAAAAGAGGGTTAAAACACTTGAAGAAGAGCTGGAAAAATCAAAAATTGATTTTGAAAAACTAGAAAAACATTGCAAAAACTCTTCTCATGTGTGTGACTCTCTTGTTTGTGAAAATTGTGAAAATCTTGAAAAGAAAGTTCATTATCTTGTTAGAACTGTGGATAAGCTTTCAAAGGAAAAATCCAACTTTGAGAATGTCTTGGCATCTCAAAATTTTGTTTTTGGAAGAGCTGGATTAGGTTTTAATCCACAGAACAAGCAAGATACTTTTTCAAAGAATTTCTCAAAACTGCCAGTAAAGCAACCAATTGTTAAGTCGAAACAATCGGTTGTTACATGCTCTTATTGCATGAAAAAAGGCCATTCTGTCAGATTCTACAAAATAAGGAAATATTTTGTTCCCAGAGGCTTTATGAAATGGATTCCCAAAGGTTGTGAGGTTTCAAACAAAAAAATAAATCAAATGGACCCACATTTGTAAGGGGACCAAACTTTATTGCTTGAATTCATTTTTATGTAGGGAAACTAGAAGAACATGAAGCTCTAAGTCATCTGATCAGGTTCTTGGAAAAAATGGATTGTGACTAATACTGAAGTAAGAGTGTGTACCAAACCAAGCCTTTTCAAAAGTCAAAAGAAGCTTGTTGATCACAAACAAATGACTCATTGAAGGGACTTCATAAAAGGATAAGACCTTCATTATCTCTGTCTTTAAATTCTTTTAATTGTTGATTCATGCTTATTTTCTTCTTGTTAAAAGATTAATTACATCTATCTTGAACCCTTCTCTGCTTATGCTCAAAATTTCAAATTCTGTTTTATTGTTGCAGAAAAACAACCGATTGTTTCCTCAAAACAACCGATTGTTTCTTCTCTGACAGCACTGTGAAAGAATTGAATTAATGCCTCTATTCTTTCTGTCTATTGCAGATCTCAATAATGAAAGGATCTTGAGTCAATAAAGCTGTCTTGAAAGCTTGATTGTGTTCTGGAGGAAGTTACAACATGTCATAAAGGAATATATTCCATATCTTGGAAATTCAAGAGCCTTTATGTCTAGTCAAAGATCACATGTGATGACCATGTGGTTTTCTGCTCTTTTCTAACGTTTTCTATGCAGGTCTTGGTCCAATCTTTTCTTCTTGAAGACTGAAACCCATTAATACCAATTGATCAATGTAGAGTTCTGTTATGCTATAAAATCTGGTGCAGCAGTTCTCATTTACAAAAACAACCAATTGAGCCATCTCTTGCAACATCTCTTTCTCTCTTTGTGTGTGAGCCTTTGCCTTTTTTTTTGCTATCATGGAGTCCACTCCACCTACATCAAAGAGGATCAAAACAAGGGTTGTAAGGTCTGGAGGGAGGCTTGAGGGCTGGTTTTCAGGGGATAATGAGCTCATTGAGAGATATCGTTTTGAGACAAGCACAAAGGTGATCAACAACCCAAAAGTTGTCTCCTTTGATTGGCTGAAAAGACAAAAGCTGTACAATGTGAGGAAGATTCTCAAGCATCAGTTGCTGAGAAGATTCTTTGAAATGAAGGGAAACATTTACCTAGATTTGATTCGAGTATTCTACACCAACCTTAAGTTTGAAGGAAACAACCTTGTTTCTCATGTGAAAGGGTTAGACATGGAGATTACCCATGATGTGTGGGCTGCAGTAACTGGATTAAAGTACGTCGGTCTAAGGATTAATAAAGGAAATCTTGGTGTTGTGGAAGATTTCAACAAAGTCCAATACTACAAGAGTTGTTTGAAGAATCAACATGCCCAAGTGAGAACTTGTTCTGTTGGAGGCTTGATGTTAGATGAAAGGATGATGGCTCTTATTGTTACTTGGATTCTAACTCCAAGGGGGAGAAACCATTCTGTTTTAACAAAAGAAGATCTTGTTAATATCTACTGCATCATGAAGAAGATCAAGATCAACTGGATTCATATCATCAAAGAACATATTCAAAAATCCATGAGGTTAAGTGACTACCATTATCCCTATGTTGTTTTAATCTCTTAATTTTTGCTCTATTTTGAAGTGAATCTTGAAGATGAGACCTCTGATTTGGTTAAATCAACACAAGAGATGGACAATGGTTCACTAAGCAAGATGGGATTCACCAAGATAAATGGAAGATGGGTGAGCAAAGATGGTGATCATGGTGGTTCATCAAGTGTTGTAGCTGCTGATATGGATATCCACAATGAAGAACAACCTGCAACTAACTTTGATGCTGGAACAAGTGCAGGACATCAAGGGGATGATATTCCTTCTATGTCTTCTTTTGAAAGATACAAGGTAGATAGGCTTGATGGCTTTGCTGAAAATCAAAGAAATCTCCATGATCTATGTGTGACCAATTTCCAGAGCATTGATAATAGATTTCAGAGCATGGACACTCGTTTTCTGACCCTGGATGAACAGATTGAAGTTGTTCAAAACCAGATATTTGAGTTGCAATATGGCAAGGATGACTGAAGAAAAACAACTGGTTGAATGCTCGAAACAACCGATTGTTTTTGCTCTGTACCAGTTTAAGTGCTATTTCTTTTAAATTTTGTTTTAACAATTTCTGTTTTATCTCTTCTTAGAGATTTGTGAACACAAATAGGGGGAGATTTTTATGTTGTGTTGTCTTTAATTCTGCAAACTCTATCTGTTTAAGTGATTAATGTTTCTGTTGTTTGCTGCTGCTGATGCTTTATGGTGTGCTGGTTTTTTCTTCTGTTTTGGTTAAGCAAAACACAAGCTATTTGTGTTACTCTAACTTGCTGCCATAGATGTTGTATATTCTAAAAACTTTGTTTTGCAGGAACTTCTTTAGATTCAAACAAGTCCAACACAAGCAACTAGGGATTTGTCTTCATCAAATTGGGGGAGATTGTTGAATCAAGTGTGATCAAAAGCTTTGAAGAATCCAAATCCTAGCATTTGATGGAAGGCTGAAGTTGCCTGAAGTTGCTGTTGTGTTTTAGAGTAGGATCTGGGTAGTTTATCTTTGTAATCCACTCTTTGTTGAATCTAAAGCTTAAGTGTTTTCAAATCTTTTAAATTTAAAGTGTTTTTCAAACTAAGTGAAAAACAACTTGTTGTTTTGTCGAAACAACCGATTGTTTTACACTTAGGTGTTCTTGAAAAGGTTGAAAACTGTTTTGGGTGGTTGACTTGTTGTCAAACCAAAACAACCGAGTGATTCGCACTTTCAATCGATTGTTTGTTTGAAAATCCTAACAGCAACAGTTTTGTTAGTTAAGTGAGCTTTAAATGATTTTATAACTGAATATGCTCCTGCTTTAAATGTTTTAACCATCCTTTGAATGCTATAAATAGTTTGTTTAAGTTTTATAACAAACAAGATGATAGAAAAACATATTTGAGTTTTTCACAGATTGCTTTCAAAGAATTGAGTTTTCACCTTTGAGCTTTGGTTTATCAAGAGAGAGTGGAATAGGATTACATCTGTATTGATTTCAGTTCATTCTGTAACAAGTGTAATTCGTTCATAATACTTTGTACATTCTGGTGTTGTAAAGCCAAGAAGGGTTGTGTGCTCTTGAAGTTGTCAAGATCAACATTCTTGGTGTGTGTGCTGAGCCAAAGGAAGTGTGTTTCTTGAGGGGATCAAGGTCACTTCTTTGGTGGTGTGTGTATGTAATCTGCTTTTGATTACTTAGTGGATTTCCCAGTGGTTTCTGGGAAACTGGATGTAGCTCTTGGTTTTTCCCCAGTGGTTTCTGGGAAACTGGATGTAGCTCTTGGTTTAAGAATGAACCAATATAAATTGTTTGTGCATCTCTCTCTTCCTTAAAGTCTTTAAATTCAATTGTTGTTATTTTTAACTAGTATAAAAAACCGATTGTTTTTTTGTGGCTGTGTTAAATTGTGCTGTGTTCTTGGCTAACTTAATTCTGGATCAAGTTTCTTGCAAAGGATTTCATTCTAGCTCAAAAAGTTTGCGAAATCCCCTTTAAACAATTCACCCCCTCCCCCTCTCATTTAAAGCCATACATTCTAACATGGTTTTCAGGAGAAGCTGAACTCATCGACAAATACCTACACGAAACTAGTAGGAAAAGTGTGAATACTCCCAAGCTTGTATCCTTCACTTGGATGAAGCAACAAAATTTGTCCACTGTGAGAAGCCTCCTCAAGGAGCAAAGATTGAAGAGATTTCTTAAGCTAACTGGAAACATTTATCTAGATTTAGTAAAGGTATTCTACACTAACCTTAAGTTCAATGGTGACTGTTCCCGCCAGTTGACCTAAAATGTCTTCGTGCGTCTGCGACAATCTTGCGTCCAAGAACCCCTGCGTTCCCATGTGCCTTTCCTCCGATTGAACACCTGAAAACACAAAGACAAAGGGCGCCCTCGTGGCCGTTTGCACTCCGACGCTCAAGTCAAACTTAGGGCTACGAAACACCAAAAAGCTCTTAACTCTGAGAGTTTTGTGTGTGTATTCTCTTTGTGTATTACTTCGCGTTAGAATTGCGTACCTTGTTGTGTTTTTTGTTATCCTTCATATACTCTAGGGTTTCCGCCCTTTTCGCTAACTATAATCAAGTTTACTGTAGGTGTGCCTTAGCGTCACTATCACCCACTCTTAGGGCCATCTAGCGCGTAAGACTCCCTTAATGGAGTGCAACCTCTAACAGGATGACCACTTGGGTGCTAAGTCATGCACCCAATCTCTAGAGCCATCCGTCCTGGGAGTGCCCTAGCTGTTCACATGCCATGCATGCAGATCACCCCTGGAACGTGACCCTTACGAGTCGTCTCTTTCCTAGTGGCTCTTTTTTTGTGTTACACCCTATCGCGTCATCCACACCCCATACATGGACCCCACATGATCTAGGCCTCTCCCTTACTGATAACTGGAGTGTGGCTTGGAAACCACCTTTTTTGGCCCATCTTTACTGTTTGAGTCACCGAGGTCCGAGGCCTCCTCGCCCTTTGCCTCGACGCCGACCACACCTCGGCTACCTTGACTTACGTGATTCGCGATACACTGGTCTGTCCTCCTTGTGGACCCAGCCTTCGGGCCCCCATCATAACTGTGGTCAACGCCGAGGTCCAAGGACTGGTCGGTACAGTGACTCACTTGTTTCTCATGTGAAAGGTGTAGAAATGGACATCACAAATGATGTATGGGTTGCTGTGGCTGGATTGAAATTCTCTGGGTTGAGGATCAACAAAGTAAATCTTGGAATTGTTGAAAAATTCAACAAAATTTAGTTCTATAAGAGTTGTCACAAGAATCCCTTCTCTAAAGTGAGAAACTTTTCTGTATGAGGGTTAAAACTCAATGAAAGGCTCATAGCCTTCAGAGTGTCATGGATCATCACACCAAGGGGGAGCAATCACTCCACTCTTTCTAAAGAAGACCTTTTGCTGATCTATTGCATCATGAATAAAGTGAAAATCAATTGATTCACACCATCAAAGAACATATGAAAAAATCCATGAGGTTATGTAATTTCCACTATCCTTATCCTATTTTAATCTTTAAATTGCTTCACTATTTTGAAGTGGATATAAAAAGGGAGCTGGCTGAAGTTATCAAACCCTCAAGTGAGATTAACAGTGGATCCCTAAGCAAAATGGGATTTACTAAAATTGGTGGGAAATGGGTGAGCAAAGATGGTGATCAAGCTGGCCCAAGTGGAACAAATGAGGGTGATGAACCTGAAGATGCAGCAACACAAGATGAACCTGCTGCTGAGACTCGAGAGGTTGATCATAATGATGCTTACATGGGAGAAAGGATGACCACAATGTCTCCTTTTGAAAGATTGATGATCAACCGCATGGACACCTTTGCTGAGAATCAAAGGAATCTCCATGATTTGTGTGAGTCAAGGTTCAATCAAATGGATTCATGTTTCTCAACTCTGGATGAACAAATTGAAGAGGTTCATAATCATATTATCGAACTCCAATTTGAAAGGGAGGACGGTCTTTCTTTCTAGTTTATTGGTTTAAAATTCTGGTTTCAATTTTTTCTTTTATGATGATTTTAATCCTTCCTTTTGTCTATTTCTGAAGACAAATAGGGGGAGAAATATGTTGGGATTTGTAATGTTCGTATTTGTGTTTGTACTACCTTTAAATATTGCTTAAACACTGCTTTAAATGGTTTAACTTTGAAATTTTAAAACTGTTAAAAAACTCTGATACAAAATTTCAACTGGTTATTCCTGCAATATAACCGATTGTTTATCCGTGTTTCCACCTTTAGTTGCTTTCTCATCTGATTTGGTTGATGTTCCTCTCTGGAAATCACCTAGTGGGAACTGGTTGTGGTGCTTAATTGATTGGAATAGATTACCTTGTGTTTCTATGTTTGCTCATGAATGCAGGTTGTACAATTTCTAAACAAAGAACATTCCTAAAATTATCACAAGGATTTGTCTCCATCAAATAGGGGGAGATTGTAGAGCATGGTGTAGAGCAAGGGAGCTTTGATGTTTCAAATCCCAATGAAGCTTGAAGTTATGCTACTTTTTGGTTTGGGTTTAGATTAGATTTTTAGAATCTTTGTAAAAGATCAGTTCTTAATCCTTGCACAAAACTTGACCTATCTATTTTAAAAAGTAAAGTGTTTTCCAAGAAAAGGGAAAACAACCGGTTGAATTATCGAAATAATTGGTTGTTTGTCACTTAGCTGACTTAAAGGTGTTGAAACTGTTTTTTTAACTACCTAACCAATTCAACTGGTTAAATCGTGCTTTCAACCAGTTGATTGTGTGCTTTGATAACAGTTTTTTGAAAACCTGTTTTAACTGTTTTGATGTGATCAAAACTGATTTAGTTCATTAAAACTTCCTTAAACGGCTAGATTTCAAGTGCTATAAATATAGCCCTTCTTTCAAAGCAAAAAAACAACAAGTTTGATACATATTTGAGATCAGAGAGAGACTAGTTTTTGAAAGAAGTTTTTCAAAGTTGTGAGATTGTTGTTTAAGCTTTGCTCTGGTAACAAGATCTAATCATATGACTTCCTATTTTGTGCAATCTCAGGTGTTTTCTATCCTTGTCTAGATTCTTATAATTGTACTTTCTTAAAACTATTGTGTGTGTAAAATCCTATAAAGACAAAGAGTGTTTTGTCTTGAGGTGTGTGGTGTTGCAAAGAGGGTGAATGGATCTTGTGGTTTTCAAGGTCACCTCTTTCTGGTGTGTTGGTGTAATCTAGATTTGATTACTAGTGGAACTCAGAGGTTGTTCTGAGAACTGGATGTAGCTCAAAAGTGAGTGAACCAGTATAAACCCTGTTGTGTAAATCTTGTTGAAGATGGGAAGCTTTGATGTATCAAATCCTCATGGAACCTGAAGCTATGTTGCTTTTTAGGTTTGGGTTTAGTTAAGGGGGTTTAGAATCTTTGTAAGATCAGTCTTGATTCTCACACAAAGCTTGTTTCAATTTGTTTTAAAGAACTAAGTGTTTTTCCATGCAAAGGGAAAAACAATCGATTAAAGTTTCGAGACAATCGGTTGTTTGTCACTTAGCTGGCAAAGGAGTTTTGAAACTTTTTTTTGAATCAGTTGTATAACTGCTGGAACCATTCAACCGGTTAAATCGCAGTTTCAACCGATTGAATGTGAGTTTTCGTAACAGCTTTTTGAAAAACTGTTTTAATTGTTTCAATTGTTTAAATCTGCCTTAAATGGTAGTTTTTCAAAGGTTATAACTATAGCCTTCTTTCAAATGTTTATAGAGAATGAAAGAGAGAAGTTTTACACTCTAATTTGAGATCAAAAAGAGAGATTACCAACTGTTTGTGAAAAGGTGTTTTTCCAAGTTTAGCAAGATTGCTTTTGGGCTTTGCTGTGATTCAAGAACTGATCAATAGGGTTTCTGGTGTACTGTAAATCCAGGTGTTTTCTACCCTTTCTTAGTTTCTTGTAATTGTTCAAATTACACTCTGTAAAACTATTTGTAAAATCCTGTAAAGTCAGTGTGATTCCGGCTTGAGGTGTTTGTTGTGTGCAAAAAGGCTAGGCTTTGTGGGATTCAAAGTCACCTCTTTGTGGTGTGTTTGTAATCTGTGATTGGTTACATAATGGAGTACTCAGTGGTTTGACTGAGGGTTGGATATAGCTCAGGGATAGAGTGAACCAGTATAAACCTTGTGTGTAAATCTCTTTATCTCTCTTCTCCATAACTGTTTGATATTTCTGTTGTCATAAACAACCGATTAAATCATACTTTTTATTGATCAAGAGTGATCAAAGGCTTTGAAGAATCCAAATCCAAGTGTTTGATGCAAGGCTAGAGTTGTTGTTGTGTTTAGGATAGGATCTAGGTAGTTTATATGTAATCCACTCTTTGTTGAATCTAAAGTTAATATGTTTTAAAACCTTTTTGTGTTTAAAGTGTTTTTCAAACTAAGTGAAAAACAACTACTTGTTTTCTCAAAACAACCGATTGTTTTACTCTTAGGTGTTTTTGAGAAGGTTGAAAACTGTTTTGGTTGGTTGACTTGCTATTAAACCAAAACAATCGATTGTTTCGTGGTTTCAATCGATTGTTTCCTTGAAAATCCTAACAGAATTATGTTTTGTTAGTTGAGTGTGCTTTAAATGGTTTCCAACTGAATACGCTCCTCTATTAAATGTTTTGACCAATCTTTGAAAGATATGAATAGTTTGTTTATGTTTTATAAAAAACAAGAAAAACAGATTTGAGTTTTTTCAGTTGTGAAACATTGCTTTCGAGTTTTGAACATTCACATCAAGCTTTGGGTTTTTCTCAAAAGAGAGTGGAATAGGATTACATCTCTATTGATTTCAGATTGTTCTGTAAACAAGTGTAATTCGTTCTGAATATTCTGTAAATTTTGGTACTGTTGTCAAGGAGTGTTGTGTGCTCTTGAGGTGGTCAAGATCAACATTCTTGGTGTGTGTTGTGCCAAAGTGAGTGTGTTTCTTGAAGGGTTCAAGGTCACTACTTTGGTGGTTTGTGTGTAATCTGTTTTGATTGCTTAGTGGATTGTCCAGTGGCTTTTAAAGAGGATCAAGACACTTGAAGAAGAACTGGAAAAATCAAAAAATGATTTTGAAAATATTGAAAAACATTGGAAAAACTCTTCTCATGTGTGTGACTCTCTTGTGTTGTGAAAATATTGAAAAGAAAGTTCATTATCTTGTTAGAACTGTGGATAAGCTTTCAAAGGGTAAATCCAACTTTGAGAATGTCTTGGCATCTCAAAATTGTGTTTTTGGAAGAGGTTTTAATCCATAGAACATGCAAGATAAGTTTTCAAAGTCTTTTTCTAAACTGCCAGGAAAACAACCGATTGTTAAGTCAAAACAACCGGTTGTTACATGCTTTTATTGCATGAAAAGAGGCCATTCAGTCAAATTCTGTAAAATAAGGAAATATTATGTTCCCAAAGGTTGTGAAGTTTCAAATGACAAAAATAAATCAAATGGACCCACATTTGTAAGGGGACCAAATCTTGTGGCTTGAATTCATTTTGATGCAGGGATACTAGAGAAACATGAAGCCCTGAGTTATCTAACCAAGTTCTTGGAAGAAAAGAAATGTGACTGGAATTGAATTAAGGGTGTGTACCAGTTCAAGTTGTTTCAAAAGCCAAAAGAAGCATTCTTGATCACAAACAAATGACTCATTGAAGGGACTTCATAAAAGGATAAGACCTTCCTTGTCCTTGTTTTTTAATTACTGATTCATGATTAATTTCTCCTCTTTCAAAATGAGCAATTACATCTGTTTTGAACCTTTCTCAGTTTATGCTTGAAATTTACATTTTGTTAAACTGCTGCAGAAAAACAATTAATTGTTTCCTCGAAACAACTGATTGTTTCTCCTCTATCAGCACTGTGAAGGATTGATTTAATTTCTCTTAACATTCTATCTGTTGCAGATCTCAATCATAAAGGGACCATGAGTCAATAAAGCAATCTTGAAAGCCTGATTTGGTTCTAGAGGTAGTTACATGTTGTCATAAAGGAATATATTCCATATCTTGGAAATTCAAGAGCCTTTATGTCTGGTCAAAAGTCACATGTGCTGACCATGTGTTTTTCTGCTCTATGCTGACGTTTTCTGTGCAGAGCTTGGACCTGTTAAGAGCTTGGCCTTTATGTCATGGTCAAAAGTTACACGTTTTCTATCTTGAAGACTGAAATCCACTATCACCAAAAGATCAAAGAAGGTTTTTGCCTTGCTATAAAATCTGTTGCAGTTATTTTCCTTCACAAAAATAACCCATTGGCTCATCTCTTGCAACATCTCTTTCTGTCCTTGTGTGTGTGCCTTTGTCTCATTTTGCTTTCATGGATTCTACTCCACCTACATCCAAGAGGATTAAAACTAGGGATGTGAGGTTAGGAGGAAGGCTTGAGGGTTGGTTTTCAGGTGATAATGAATTGATTGAGAGGTATCGCTTTGAAACAAGTATAAAGGTGATAAACAATCCAAAGGTTGTCTCCTTTGATTGGTTGAAAAGCCAAAAGCTGGACAATGTGAGAAGGCTTCTCAAGGAACAATTGTTGAAGAGGTTCTTGGAGATGAAGGGTAACATATATTCGAATCTAATTCGGGTGTTCTACACAAACTTAAAGTTTGAAGGAAACAATCTTGTTTCACATGTTAAGGGTGTAGACATGGAGATTACCCATGATGTATGGGCTACTGTAACTGGTTTGAAGTATGTTGGGCTAAGAATTAATAAAGGAAACATTGGTGTAGTGGAAGACTTCAACAAGATTCAATATTACAAGAGTTGTTTGAAGAATCCACAAGCTTAAGTAAGAACATGTTTAGTTGGAGGGTTGAAATTAGATGAGAGGGTGTTGGTTCTCATTGTCACTTAGGTTCTAACTCCAATGGGGAACAATCATTCTGTTTTAACAGAAGAATACCTTGTCTACATCTATTGTATCATGAAGAAAGTCAAGATCAATTGGATTCATATCATTAAAGAGCATACGCAAAAGTTCATGAGGTTAAGTGACTACCATTACCCCTATGTTGTTTTAATTTCTAAATTTCTACTCTATTTTGAAGTGAATCTTGAAGATGAAACCTCTGAGTTGGTAATGGTAGTCACTTAACCTCATGAACTTTTGCATATGCTCTTTGATGATATGAATCCAATTGATCTTGACTTTCTTCATGAAACCTCTGAGTTGGTAAAATCAACACAAGAAGTGAACAATGGTTCACTAAGAAAAATGGGTTTCACCAAGATCAATGGAAATTGGGTAAGCATAGATGGTGATCATGGTGGTTGCTCAAGTGTTGCAGCTGCTGATTTTGATGAAGAAGATCAAGATGTTGATATGAATTTTCACAATGAAGAACAACCTGCAACTGACTTTGATGTTGGAACAAGTGTTGGACATCAAGGGGATGGGATTCCCTCAATGTCTTCTTTTGAGAGATACATGGTGGATAGACTTGATGGCTTTGCTGAAAATCAAAGAAATCTCCATGATCTTTGTGTTACAAATTTTCAAAACTTTGACAACAGATTCCAGAGCATGGACACTCGCTTTCAGACCCTTGATGAACAGATTGAAGTTGTTCAGAATCAGATCTTTGAGCTGCAATATGGCAAGGATGGCTAAAGGAAAAACAACTGGTTGAATACTAGGGACAATCGATTATTTCTGCTCTGTAGATGCTTTACTGCTCTTGCTTTTCATATTCTGTTTTATCTGTAACAATTTCTATTTTATCTCTTCCTAAATTTTATTTGTGAAGACAAATAGGGGGAGATTTTGGTGTTGTGTTGTCTTAAACTCTGCAAACTCTATCTGCTTAAGTGGTTTTTATTCTCCTGCTACTGCTGATATTTTAAAGTTTGAATATGGTTTGGCTGGTTTTCTCTGTTGTATTGATTATGCAGAAAACAAGCTAATATGTTGTACTAACCTGCTGCTATAGATGTTGTGTATTACATAAGTTTTGTTTTGCAGGATCTGCTTCAGATTCAAACAAAGTCCAACACAAGCAATCAGGGATTTGTCTTCATCAAATAGGGGGAGATTGTTGATCAAGAGTGATCAAAGGCTTTGAAGAATCCAAATCCAAGTGTTTGATGCAAGGCTGGAGTTGTTGTTGTGTTTAAGATAGGATCTGGGTAGTTTATATGTAATCCACTCTTTGTTGAATCTAAAGCTAATGTGTTTTAAAACCTTTTTGAGTTTAAAGTGTTTTTCAAACTAAGTGAAAAACAACCTGTTGTTTTGTCGAAACAACCGATTGTTTTACTCTTAGGTGTTTTTGAAAAGGTTGAAAATTGTTTTGGTTGGTTGACTTGCTGTCAAACCAAAATAATCGATTGTTTCGTGGTTTCAATCGATTGTTTCTTTGAAAATCCTAACAGAATTTTGTTTTGTTAGTTGAGTGTGCTTTAAATGTTTTCCAACTGAATACGCCCCTCTATTAAATGTTTTCACCAATCTTTGAAAGTTATAAATAGTTTGTTTATGTTTTATAAAAAAACAACAAAAACAGATTTGAGTTTTTCTCAGTTGTGAAAGATTGCTTTCAAGTTTTGAACATTCACATCAAGGTTTGGGTTTTTCTCAAGAGACAGTGGAATAGAATTACATCTGTATTGATTTCAGATTATTCTGTAAACAAGTGTATAATTTGTTCTGAATATTTTGTAAATTCTGGTGTTGTTGACAAGGAGTGTTGTGTGCTCTTGAGGTGGTCAAGATCAACATTCTTGGTGTGTGTTGTGCCAAAGTGAGTGTTTTTCTTGAAGGGTTCAAGGTCACTACTTTGGTGGTTTATGTGTAATCTGTTTTGATTGCTTAGTGGATTGCCCAATGGCTTTTAGGGACTGGATGTAGCTCTTGGTTTAAGAGTGAACCAGTGTAAACTGTTTGTGTATCTCTTTCTTCCCTTAATCTTCTTTAAATTCAGTTGTTATTACTTTACTAGTATAAACAACTGATTGTTTCGTAGAAACAATTGATTGTTTTTCTGGTGCTTTGCTGTCTTGTGCTTAATTTCTTGGCTAACGAAATTTCTGATTAAGGTTCATACAAAGGATTTTGTTCTAACTGAAAAAGTTTTCAAAAACCCCTCTTAAACAATTCACCCCCCTCTCGTTTAAGGCCATATATTCTAACACTTTTAACCAATTGAAATTATGATATCAGTTTCTATTTGACTATTTGATTGGCTTTCTGAATTGATTGTTAAAGATTCATTCTAAAGAAAGTATTTGTGAAAATCTTTTATAAACAATTCACCCCCCCCCTTATGTTTTAGCCATCAATCCTAACAAATATCTCTATCTCTATCACCTTATAACTGTTTGATTTTATCCGTTTCTGCTGCTGATATAAACAACCGATTAAAATTCTGAAAACAGTTTTTGTATCATTAATTTATTGCATTATGTTCTCACTGGTTGACTCAATCATCGTTGACTTCAAAGGCAGATGGTGGCTCCTCCTGTCTCCTGGTGGTTTCCGCTCTCTCTTTGGGTGGCTGAGAGTGGCTCCGTTAAAACAGAGGGGGCCCTACCTGTTGATTGCACTCCGACAATCAAGTCAGTACTAGGCTAAAATACAGTAAGTATGTAAAGCTGTTTCAGTCTTAGAAACGGCGTACCTTTCCTAGGGTTCTTACCACCATTTATATAGGTTGTATTAGGTGAACTTCACTATCCCTCAAGGATCTTTCCTTAAGTGGAATTAGGATTCACTGGTGAGGCATCCTGTGACGCGTTGCACAAGCTTAGCGCAGTCGCGGCATAAGACTTGCCTCTTCTAGTGAGGCATCCTGTGACTCTCCCTGATATTTTCTTACGTCAAAGAGATCGTAAGAGACTGGAGGGGGAGCCCGGTTCACAATGTACTTTTCTCTGAACAGCGTTGAGAATTGATCGAACGAAGTAATGTGTTCGTCAAGAAGATTGACGAACCAGTCCAACGTTGTGCCTAACAGCATATTCATGTACAGCTTATAGTGCACGGTGTCGGAGCCTCTTGAAAGCATCATTTGGGTGCGGAAAGTTGTGATATGGGCCTCTGGGTCCTCTACACCTGTGAAGGTGACCTTCGGGCCCATGAATGTGACTGGTATCACAGTGTCCATGATCACCTGAGAAAACGGCATGGGGCGAGCCCTTACTGGCATGGGCGGGGCCAGCTCATCCACCGTACATTCACCTACATTCTGTAAATTCCTACGCATTTCCTCATTAGTTTTGTGCAACTCTTCATTGCTCGCTTGTGACGCGGCCAGGTCGACCTGGAAACGATCTTGATCGACTTTAGACACTGCTACCACCTGTGGAAGGGCACGTATGGTCTCCATGAGTTGTTGCATGGTGACGTTGTCCCCTCCTTCTGGCGCAGTTGATTCTTGTCTCGTGTTCCTCATGTTGTTGGGTGGCTCTCAACACGATTGTGAATGGGACCTAGTTTTATCGGGCCCCACGGTGGGCGCCAAATGTTCTCGCTGGTTGACTCAGTCGTCGTTCACTTCAAAGGCAGATGGTGGCTCCTCCTATCTCCTAGTGGTTTTCGCTCTCTCTTTGGGTGGTTGAGAGTGGCTCCGTTGAAACAGAGGGGGCCTTACCTGTTGATTGCACTCCGACGATCAAGTCAATACTGGGCTAAGAAACAGTAAGTATGTAAAGCAGTTTCAGTCTTAGAAACGACGTACCTTTCCTAGGGTTCTTACCACCTTTTATATAGGTTGTATTAGGTCAACTTCCATATCCCTCAAGGATCTTTCCTTAAGTGGAATTAGGGTTCACTAGTGAGGCATCCTATGACGCGTTGCACAAGCTTAGCGCAGTCGCGACACAAGACTTGCCTCCTTTGGAGTGCAATCTTTTTAACAGTATGGCCGCCAGGGTACCAACTCATGTACCAGCGCTGCGGCCCCATCTGTTTTGTGGGTGCCCTGATTATTCACGTTCCATGCATGCAGTCTTTCCCTGGAAACCCTAACCCTTACGGGCCTTAGCGCCTCCAGGGAACACTTGCTTGTGTCGTACCCGAATGTACTATACACACCCCATGCATGATCCTCTCGTGATTTAGCTCTTTCTAGTATCTGGGTGTTAACTCATGTTAACTCGTACTATTTGTGGGGCCTAGCTTACATGGCCCACTATTACTATCGATGATGTCGACCTCTTCCTCAGCCGAGGTCCGAGGTCTGGCTAGTTCGCTTTCCTTAATTGCTTATATGTGATTGTTTGATAAAGATTCATTCTTAAACAAATCTTTGCAAAAATATTTCATAAACAATTCACCCCCCCTCTTCTTTAAGCCATCAATTCTTTCATGTGGCAACTTCATTTAGTGGATATTAGGATAAAAAACTTCAAAAGGTCATAAAAAAAATTCAAATGGTCATAACTTTTGATAGAGTAGTCGGATAAAAATGAAGTTGCTCGGAACGAGGCGTGCAATATTTGCATGTTATGTGTCGAATTGTCAAGAGTTTTGGATTTGTGGCAACTTCATTTAGTGAACATTAGGATAAACAAACTTCAAATTGACATAAAAAAACATCAAATGGTCATAAGTTTTAAGAGAGTAGTCGGATAAAAAATGGAAGTTGCTCGAAACGAGGCGTGGCATATTTGCATGTTATGTGCTAATTTGTCAGTAGTTTAGGGTTTGCGGAAACTTCATTTAGTGGATATTAGGTTAAAAAAACTTCAAATGGTCATAACTTTTGACAGAGTAATCCGATAAAAAATAGAAGTTGCTCGGAACAAGGCGTGGCATATTTGCATGTTATGTGCTGATTTGTCAATAGTTTAGGATTTGTGGCAACTTTATTTAGTGAATATTAGGATAAACAAACTTCAACTGGCCATAAAAAACTTCAAATGGTCATAACTTTTGAGAGAGAAGTCGGATAAAAATTGAAAGTTTCTCGCAACGAGGCGTGCCATATTTACATGTTATGTGCCGATTTGTCAGTATTTTAAGGTTTGGGGCAACTTCATTTAGTGAATATTAGGATAAAAAAAACTACAAATGGCCATAAAAAAATTTAAATGGTCATAACTTTTCACAGAGTAGTCGGATAAAAAATGAAAATTGTTCAACACGAGGCATGGCATATTTGCATGTTATGTGTTGATTTGTCAGTAGTTTAGGATTTGCGGCAACTTCATTTAGTGAATATTAGGATAAACAAACTTCAAAGCCATAAAAAATTTAAATAGTCATAACTATTGACAGAGAAGTGGAATAAAATATGAAAGGTTCTCGGAACTAGGTGTGACATATTTGCATGTGTGTGCTGAATTGTCAGTAGTTTAGGGTTTGTGGAAACTTCATTTAATGAATATTAGAGGAAAACATTTCAAATGGTCATAAAATAACATTAAATGGTCATAACTTTTGAGGTAGTAGTCGGATAAAAAATGAAAGTTGCTCGGAACGAGGCGTGGAATATTTGCATATTATGTGCTTATTTTTAAGTAGTTTAGGGTTTGTGGCAACTTCATTTAGTGGATATTAGGATAAAAGAACTTCAATAAAAAAAACTTCAAATGGTCATAACTTTTGACAGATTAGTCGGATAAAAAAATGAAAGTTGCTCGGAACGAGGCATGGCATATTTGCATGTTATGTGTTGAATTGTTAGTAGTTTAGGGTTTGTGACAACTTCATTTAGTAGATATTAGTATAAAAAAAAACTTCAAATGGTCATAACTTTTGACAGAGTAGTCGG
Source organism: Phaseolus vulgaris (assembly GCF_000499845.2). Classification (NCBI taxonomy): domain Eukaryota; kingdom Viridiplantae; phylum Streptophyta; class Magnoliopsida; order Fabales; family Fabaceae; genus Phaseolus; species Phaseolus vulgaris. Next base: position 24,678,085 of record NC_023757.2, read on the forward strand.
ATAAAAAATTAAAGTTGCTCGGAACGAGGTGTGGCAGCAATTCAAATTTGAAGCAAGTTTAGAAGCAGATACAAGATTGAATGTAAATTCAGGCACATACAAAACATTTGTTAGATAAAATTTATTTCTGGAAGAAACAGTTCCAGAATAACTGGTGTAAAAACGGTGCCCATTTGGTAGACTAATGAGAATAGGTTTGATGCTTTTATATGTAGTAAAATCATATAAGTAGGTGCAAACATGGTCAGTTGCTCCTGAATCTAATAACCAAGAGCCTTTAATAGTAATAAAAATTTGAAAGAATAGCGTTACTGGTTGGAGAGTCTTTATGTTTTGTATCAACAGTGAAGGAGCCCACTTGGTTTAATTGTGGAGAAGGTTGACGCATAGTATTGTTGGCAAAATTTTGCTTGAGCAATGCAGACAGAACTTGGCATTGTTGAGTCGTAAAGACAGAGCGCATGTTTATATTTGCATGTTCTTGCTGACAATTCTCAGAAGAAACATCATCAGTTAGAATAACATTAAGTAAAGGAGTTATCCTACTGTTAGGCGGATCGTAACCCGAAGGAAAACCATGCTTCTTGTAACAAGTATCTATGGTGTGACCCTTATAGAGGGTTCCAGCGTAGGCGTAGTCGACCTTGTTGTTCGTTCTTCCCCCATTTCACTAAATGGAAAGAAAGAGACAAGAGTATAAATAAGACAAGCTCATAAAAAGACGAAGAAAAAAAAAACAGAGCGCGCAACAAAGCTCTTGAAAGGAAGAGCTCATGCCATAACAGAGTTGGTGCGTATCCTCATCGTTGCTTGATCGGACCTACAGAGGCAATGAGAAGCAGTACAAGCTTTGCACCGCCTGATAAGAGGAAAAGAGGGTCAAAGAACCAGAAAAGGAGACCCTAGCACAGTGGTGGTTGAAGAAAGCAACATAACACGTGTGAGATAAAAAAGAAAGATACTAAGTATATTATTTCTTACATGTCAAAAAAAGAGTACAAGAGATATATAAAATGTGGTGGGGTTCAGAAGAAAAATTGAAACCCAAAAGGAAAAGCCCAAAACAAACCGGAACCAAAAGAATGAAAAATACTATACTTAACAGTTCACACTAAAATACAAAGATGGCATTTTAAAATTTTAAAACTATAATACAAAGTGAAAATATGAGTTCAACAGATTGCAATAACAGATGCAATAGAAAAGAAATTCTAACACTAAGATGCAAAAATGGAAAAGAATAAAAAAAGCAATTCAACCAACTATAACCTAGTTGCAATTGAAACGATTAAATTGAAGAAATGCAACAAAATGTAACATATCAAAATAAGAAAGACTTACCCAAAATAAAATATTAACATGTCATAAATAAAGAAATGGCGTTAAAAAAAATTATGCAGTGATCTTAAAAAAGATCAGAATATAAAATGCAAACAAAATCAAAGTTCAAACACAAAAATACAGAGATGACATTTTAAAATTTTAATGAACAAATATGAATTCAACAGATGCAATAGAAAAGAAATTCAAACACTAATATGAAAAAATAGGTTAAAATCAAAATAAGAGTGAAAGGATTAAAATAAATAAATGGATTAAAAAACATTAAAAAAAATAGTTTTAGTGACAAAATGATAAATATAAAATTTGTCACTATTTATATATTATTTGTGACTATTTTTTTCTTGTTATTAATATTGTTTATAATATTGACAAAATTAAAAAATATCACAATAAATATATTAAAATTAGTGATAAAGATAAAATTTGTTACTATTTATCTATTATTTGTGACTACTCATTTTACTTGTTACATATGTTATTTATAATAGTGACAAAATTAAGAAATGTCAGAATAGTTATATTAGGTTAATAACATATATTATAAATAATTACTAAAAAATATATTTATAAATAAATAGTTATTTTTATCAATGATAAATTACTAATTATTAGTTTGTTAAAATATGTCTCAATAATGTGTTCTAAATTTATTTTTATATATTTAATTAAAAATTTACAAATACATGTATTTATATTAGTGGTAAAAAATATTCAATTTATGTTATTTTAAATTTATAATTTTTTATAAGTTAATATTATATTCATTTTATAATAATATAATAAGTATAAAAATTGTGATTATTTTTTTAATTTGTCACAAAAAGTTAAAAAACAATTGTTCTACTTTAATTTGAACTCAAAATTATTTAATGAAAGATATTAATTATTTTCACTATACCGCTTTAGAATTATCATAACATTTGTATCAATAATAATATATCATAAATTCATTCTTACAAAACAATTATTAAATTTATGTTATTTTATATTTAAATGTATGATCTTCTTTTTCATAAGTCAATATTATTTTTATTTTGTGATAATGCAATTAATAGTGTTATATATAAAATTTGTCACTATTTATATATTAGTTGTGACTATATTTTAAGTTATCATTATTTTAATATTACTTGTAACTATATTTGAAGTTGTCACTATTTATATATTACTTGTGACTATTTTTAGGTTGTCACTAAATTTTTATTAAAAATAAAAAATATACATGTTATAAATAATTATTTATTAATGTAAAATACCATATGACAAATTTATTTTTCTTTCAATAAAAATATAATTAGTAAAAATTTATTTAATATTTATAAATTAATAATGATTAAATATAAAATGTCATATAACATTAATTTTATTATTATTATATCACTAGTAATTGTTAAAAAAATATTATTTTTTTCTACTTTAAATTTGAACTCATAATCTTTTATTAAAGACACAATTTTACTTTCATTATGTCACTTTACAATTACAATACTTATTTTGAGACCGAATGACTGACTCGTCCGGTACATTAATAATTTAAGAAATTATACAACTAATGTGTTAAAGTGAAAATGAAAACATATAAACAGAATTAATGAAATTATAAAATAAATAATTAAAAGTACATAATTCATCAGTCAACAATTTTTTATTTTTTATTTTTCAATTTAACACTCTTTTTATTTGATTATGTTCTCTTTTTTTTCTTCATACTTTATAAATTATATAGACTTATAATATTTATTAAATTTTATCTCTTTCTAAAAATAAATATAATTATAAAATATACATGATTAAGTACGAAGTTTGTTATTATGTATAAATGCATAAATATAAAGGATAAATAATCAATCTCTATCTATAGGCTTTTAGTTATAAAAGGCTAAAATATTCAAAAATAAGTTTGAAACTTGTAATTTAGTCAGTTATAACTAAATCAGTTATAATGTATTGTTCAAATTATAGGTAATTATCTTCGCATATGTTGAAAGAGTGTATATCTCCAAATATCTCAGAATTAAGATATGAATAAGATATTAGTAGTTAAGCTTATTATGAGAAAAATGCAATTATTCTCTTTGAAATTAGGTTTATCAATGTTATTTTACAAAAATATGCAGTGAAGTTTGTCATTAACATCATAATGTATAATATACAATTATTTTATTGTAATTATTACTTTATTGTGGACCTTATAATATATTTAAATAAATAATAAAATATGAATATAATTATATTTAAGTTAATACATAATCAACGTTTATTGTTAAATATGTTAGAATATATGGCCTTAAACAATAGGGGGTGAATTGTTTATAAGAGATTTTTGCAAACTTTGAAGGTATAATGAAATTCAATGCTGAATTACAGAGAAAAGAATCAAGGAAACAAAAACCCAAAACTGTTTTAAGATGATATCAGAAAAGTTTATATCAATTAGAACATAAACAGCTTAAAAACAGAATTTAAAGAGTTAAGAGTAAAAGATAAGCACACAAGCAATTTATACTGGTTCACTCTTATACCAAGAGCTACATCCAGTCCCTAGAAACCACTGGGTAAACCACTATGCAATCAAAACTAGATTACAAACACCACACACCATAGTAGTGACCTTGAACCCCTAAAAAAACACACTACCTTTGGCAAACCACACCAAGAATGTTGATCTTGAACACCTCAAGAACACACAACACTCATTGGCAACACAACTACAGAAATACAGTAATAAAGGAAGAAGGGAATAGAATACACCTGGATATTACAAAGCTTAAAGTTCAAAATTACAACCCAATCCTATTCCACACACTTAAGAATGATCCAAAGCTCTTTCAAATCTTGGAAAAACTGTTTTTGATAAACTCTTTTTCTTGCTTCAAGATTAGGAGCGTAAAACCACTTTTATATAGACCAACCAAGTGGTTAAAAACATTTAATAAAGGAGCCAAGGTAGTTAGGATCATTTAAAACATATTAAAACCACTTAACAAAATTTTGTTAAGGTTTTTAGAAAAACAATCGATTGTTTTGTCGAAACAATCGGTTGAATTGACTTGACTGCAAAGTCAAGCTTTTCAAAACCTTTTCAAAAACTGCTAAGGTAAAACAACAACTTGTTGTTTCGAAATTTCAACAACATTTTAGAAAACTCATCTTTTCAAAAGGTCAAAGATTCAAATGAACTTGGATCATCTTAAGGAGTGAATTAACAACACACACACAACAATAGCAAGGTCTTCAAGCTTTCAACTTGGATTTGGAGACATCAAAGCATCTTGTTCAACAAAATAAAATAAGATAATTAAGTATTACTTTATTAAAAAGATATAAAAATGTAACCTCATTTATTAAAATAAAAAATTATAAATTTATTTAAAAATTAAAAATATATAAATTTTCTTAAAAGATTATGAAAAGTAAATATTTTTTTAAGAATATAAAAGTTTGAGTAACATTTAACATGATTTATAATGAAATAATTAGATTTTTTAAATTAAATTATAAAAAAAGCATGTTTTTTTTTAAGTAAAATTGAAGACAAACTACTGTTATTTTGAGCTTCTTAGATGGATTCATTACATATGTAACCTTAGGAGGATTAAACCTCTCCTCAAAATTACTCAAAGACTCATGTTTGTGAATATCTAAAACTGAAGGAGTTATTTTCGTGAGATATCCAATTTGAATAATAATAATAATAATAATAATAATAATAGTATTAATGAAATTAATAATATGAATGATATTAAATATATGAATAATATTAATAATTTTTATATTATTAATTATATTAATATTGATAATCATACTAATAAGTATAATAATTATCATAACATGACAACAAAACTTGATTGGTGTAATGGTTAAAGTTTCTTTGGTCATTTAAGGGACTTGACTTCGTGTCCCCTTCGTTAGAGTTTATTTCTAACATTAATAATTAATAATACATTATAATATTGTATATTATTATAATTGTAAATAATAATCCTAAAAATAGACATAAATAATATTTGTAAATAATAATTGAAAATAATATTAAAGGAGTTCTTCGTGGGGTAAGTGAACTCCTTAATGATTGAGTGCAATAATATTTCAGTTTTCATTGATAATAATCTTTATCATATTATTGATAAAAGTATAAAATTTCATTCACAAAGTAATCTTTTTAAAACTTTTGTGTATTTATTTTAGTGTATTCATTGTAAAATTCACATGGAATAAAATTTACATAACAAATATCAACTGCTAAACAAAATAAATAAACAAATGTAGACAAAATAAAGTTATTCTTATTACAATGACCAACAAACAATGTCTTGACACCAAGTCCATAAATTACAAATTTCAGTCTAATTTACATGAAATAAAATTTACATAGCAAATCAAAATTGCTAAACACCAATAAAATTATTCATATTCCTATTTTTATCACCAACAAAAAGTCTTTTGAAACCAATACACTAACTTAGCCTTTTGCAGTAACTTGAATTGTTATTGGCACATCAAAATAATGTGCATTTTCCTATAGAAACAGAAATTTGGAGTTGAGCACATCAAATTATGCCAACTACTCGATAAAATGACAAAAAATAGTAGATAAAAATTACATGAAAGTCTACAACATTACAATTGTACACAAAACACGTAAACAATCCTTTTGTGTTAAGCATGAAATCAACATCGACAAAACGATCATTAAAATGATTAGCTAATTACCTTTACTCAAACCTAACATGCACCAAATATCAATGAAACCAATGGATTAACACACATTAATAATTGCATTAAAACTCATCAAATATAAGGTCATGATATTAATATTATTAATATATATTGTGAAATAAAGAACTGAAAAGACTTTCCTTTGGGTATGGTAATGACCAACTTATAACACTCGATTGAAATGACATAAAGTATTAAACCATCATAAGCGTATTTAATTAATGACAACATTGAAAATGATGAGTCATTTACCTCCACACAAACCTAACGAGCATTATAATAAATATCCAACCAAAATAAAATAAAATATCAAAAACTAATAACATAAAATAATAACGTTGAAAACATGTAAGGAAAAGAAGTAACCAAAATGTAATAACAAAAACATATGCAAACAAAAATAGACCTAAAACAACAAAAACAAAAGTTGAAACGAAAACAAAGTGAAAAAATGAAATGAATAAATCAACTAAACATAATGTATACAAAAATGACAATTAAAACATGTAATAAAAGTGAACAACGATGAGATGAACAAAGCACAACAACATATGCAACCAAAATACATCTCCAAAAAATAACATACAAAAATGGAGTTAAAAACTCATAATACAAACTCAAAAGAAATGAGATTGAACAAATGACACTAAATAATGGAATACCAAGTCATAAAAATCATATGAACAAATCACAATATCAAATGCAAACAGTATAAATCTCCAAAGAATAACATACAAAAATGGACTTTAAAAATTGTAATACAAATTGTTTAGAAATGAGATGAACAAATGGCCTTAAAAAACCAAAATACTAAGTGATAAAAATGAGATGAACAAATCACAATATTAGATGGAAACAATATAAATCTCCAAACAATAACATAGAAAAATGGAGTTAAAATTGGAAAAGAGAAGAGAAAAAATGTTGTTAAAAGGCTTTAATACAAAGATCAAAGCGAGTCATTAAGATTGGAAATAAAATAGTTGAGCAAATCACAATAAGAAATGTAACCAATAATGTAAAAAATAACAATAAGAAATGCAACCAGAATACAAACTGAACAAAAATGAGATGAAAAAATAAAAAATAAATCTCCAAAAATCATAATAACACCATACAAAAAATTTGTCATAAAACTGGAATACCAAGTGATAAAAATGAGATGAACAAATCACATTATCATATACAAACAATGTAAATCTCAAAACAATAACATAGAAAAATGGAATTAAAAATTGAATACAAATTGAACAGAAATGAGATGAAAAAATCAAAATAAATATTTGTATAGGCCAGACCTTGGTCATCGGCCTAAGAGGAAGACATCAAACATCGGTGGACTGATAGTAAGGATGGGCCACGTAAGCTGGGTCGCATAAATAGTATGAGTTAACACCCAGATACCAGATAAAGACCTAAGTCACGAGAGGATCATGCATGGGGTGTGTATGGTACATTCGGGTACGACACAAGCAATTGTTCCTTGGAGGTGCTAAGGCACGTTAGGGTTAGGGTTTCCAAGGAAAGACTGCATGCATGGCACGTGAATACTTAGGACACCCACAGAACAGATGATGTCGTAGCACTGGTGATGGAGATGTGCCTTCATAGTTTTCGGATTTTGTTGGTGAATGGCAGAAGCATCATGGATTGAAGACGAAACAAGGCCCTCTTAAGAGTGATGGTGACCTATTTTACACTTAGCACATGGAGCACATGAAGCATATTTAACATGTGATAGAAAACGTTTAGCACATGTTAAATATGGAATATGTGGAAAATGTGCCTTGGTTAAACATAACCAGCCTTAGTTAAAATTAGATGTTTTAGAAATCCTAATTTAACCAAGGTTGGTTTTTAGGTGCCAAATTTCATCTAAGGAAAAATTACAAATAAAATTCCTAATCTAATTTTGACAAGAAATTAAAGTATACTCTACACTAGAGTTTATGGCATTTGAACATGTAAAAGAACGTCTTCTTGGATCCTCTTGGCCATAACTCTAGGGGTTGGCCCAAATCTACCCTTTGGTGGGCTTGTGCTTGGGCCTCTTCCATCAACTGGTATGTGAGTAGGTACCTTGGCGGCTACGTTGTTAAGTCTATGCACTCCAGGAAAGGGAAGTCTCATGCGCCAGATTACGCTAAGATTGTGTGATAGCAGCGCAAGGACATTCTCCCAGGAACCCTATGTAAGAAATTATGTAAATTAATTTTTATAAAGTGACTCACATGACTTAGAGTTTGGGCTTTTGGCCCAAATATGATTTAATAATAATAATAGAATTAAAGGCCCATTGATTAATGTCAGAAATATATATATATATATATATATATATATATATATATGATATACCTAATGGAAAACCTACATCTGATGGAGATTGGGAACTAAAGGCTATAGGGTTCTGTCTCTGCAAATAATAGTTGGCTCACTGTTAACCATCACGAAAGTGTGTGACAAGAACGAAATTGCTAAGAGATAGATTGGGACAAAGGAGATAAAGTAATTGCACAAGTAGGATCACTCATGGATCAAGGTAAGTGCCTATTCCTTCTTGATTGTATGGATATATCTGAGAATCATGATATGATAAGATTTGTATGAGAACATTATTGTATGTGTTCAATTTACATTTATTCATGTTTTAATTTACATGTGGTATTAGAGCATCGTTGCTCATGTAATGATTCTCCATTAATGCTTTTCCAAAATCAAAGAACCCTAATTTTAAAATAATCTCAATTTAAGAACTCTAATTTTAAAATTAGGATTTATAGATTAAGGTTTTCATTCCTCTATAATAAATTTCTAATTGTCCTAAACCATCAAAAATCAAAGAACCCTAATTTTAAAATAATCCCAATTGAAGAACCCTAATTTTAAAATTAGGGTTTATGGATTAAGGTTTCCATTAACATAACCCTAATCTTCCTGCACCCAACACCATTAACGGTGTTAAAAACCCTATGAACCTATTAGTGGGACCGCAAGCCTTCGCCGCTTTGGTGAACCTTGTTTGCACGGTGGTAGGAGCCTTTCGGAAAGAAAGGCGTGAGGAAGATGATGATGTGGATTCAATTCCTGATGATGGAATTATAATATAATATATATTATAATATAAATTAATGAAAAGCATGAATTGTTTCTTCTTGCACTTTAGATTAAATTATAATATAATGTTGAATTCAATTTATGAATAGCAATGAATTCATTCCTGCACCTTATGTCATTCATTCATCTTATGTTACTTTATTTTTAATTCAATTACTGAAACTTATGAATTAATTTCCTTACCTTATTTATTTTATTATGATTTCAATTAAAATTTTAATTAAAGTGAGGAATGGAAAATTATTTTTTTCCACTTTATGTATTAATTTTAATGTAATTTGCATTAAATTAAAGTTTTAATGAAATTTTATTATGTTATAATGTAATTTAATTTAATTTGTATTAAATTAAAGTTTAATTAATTGATTGAAAGTGAGGAATGAAAAATTAATTTTTCCGCTTTATGTATTATTTTTTAAATTATGATTTTGGAATTATTTGTATGATAGATTTGTAATCACCAGAGTGATCAAATCTTTATGTTTTATTTAATTTCAAATTATGGATGAATTTTATTTCAATTAATCATATATTGTTGGAATTATTTGTATGATAGATTTGTAATCACCAAAGTGATAAAATCTTTATGTTTTATTTAATTCTAAATTATGGATGAATTTTATTTCAATTAATGATATGATTTTGGAATTATTTGTATGATAGATTTGTAATCACCAGAGTGATCAAATCTTTATGTTTTATTTAATTTCAAATTATGGATGAATTTTATTTCAATTAATGATATATTGTTGGAATTATTTGTATGATAGATTTGTAATCACCAAAGTGATCAAATCTTTATGTTTTATTTAATTCCAATTTATGGATGAATTTTATTTCAATTAATGATATAATTTCTGAAGTTATTTGTATGATAGATTTGTAATCACCAAAGTGATCAAATCTTTAAGTTTTATTTAATTTCATATTATTGATAAATTTTATTTCAATTACCTATAGAATGGATGCTAAATTATTTATATATGGGTAAATGGAAATTCATTATTATAAGACATTTTTGGATCACCCAAAGGTTGATTAGTTGTCCTTATAATTAATGGATATGATTGTTGGTAGTGAGTATGTGTTATTAGTTTTGCTTGTATATCCAAAGATAACAAGTGTTTCTAGTTAATGCATATATCTTACCAAATAAAGTTAATACTATTAGCATCATTATGTTTTGTGTATTAATGAATCTCCCAAAGGAGAACGTTAGTATACATAGAATGTTTTCTGAATCTGTATTGTATGTTTAGTTTATGACTCAAAGTATTAATGTTAAGCATGTGTGATCAAGTATATGTTCCTGTATCTTTATGCGAATGAGCATAGCAAGTAATATTAAGTCTGCTCTTCCCAAAACGGATAGTGCAAAAGAATTTATGAAATTTGTGGAAGAGCGCTCCCAAACTACTGATAAGTCTCTTGTTGGGACATTAATGAGTACATTAACCACCATGAAATTTGATGGTTCTCGTACTATGCACAAACATGTCATTGAAATGACTAATATTGCGGCAAAACTTAAGTCTATTGGAATGACAGTGGATGAGAACTATAACATGTTAGTTTAGGAAGAGACTAGATTGAAGAATCGAGGAAACCACACTATACACTATGTGAACAATCAGGGAGCTGGAAAGAAGGTCTTCAAGAAACATGGAAAGGGTAAAGGACCACTGAAGATAAATGAGTCCTCTACTAAGCTCCAGAAAAAGAATGGCAAATGTCATTTCTGCAAGAAATCTGGACATTTCCAAAAGGATTGTCTGAAACGTAAGGCTTGGTTCGGAAAGAATGGGTAAGCATAATGCTTATTATGTATGTTTTGAATCAAACCTAACTGAAGTTCCACATAATTCTTGGTGGATTGATTCTGGATGCACAACTCATGTTTCTAACATGATGCAAGGATTCCTTTCAACCCGAACCATAAAGCCAAATGAAAAGTTTGTCTTCATGGGGAATAGAGAGAAGGTTCCAGTGGAAGCAGTCGGGACTTATCGTTTAATCCTCGACACTGGATTTTATTTAGACTTAATGGATACTTTTTATGTACCTAGTATATCTAAGAATTTAGTTTCATTGTCTAAACTTGATGTTGTCGGATACTCTTTTAAATTTGGGAATGGATGTTTCAGTTTATATCAGCGTACCTATTTGATTGGATTTGGTACTCTTTATGATGGATTATATAGATTGAACCTTGATAATCTATATGCTGAAACTCTTATGACCTCGCATCATAATGTTGGCACTAAACGTAGTTTAGTGAATGAATGTTCTTCTTTCTTGTGGCACAAACGTTTGGGGGCATAATTCCAAAGAAAGGATGGAAAGATTAGTAAAGAATGAAATACTTCCAAGTTTGGATTTTACTGATCTGAATGTATGTGTGGATTGTATTAAAGGCAAACAAACAAAACACACAAAGAAATGAGCCACAAGAAGTACTCAACTTCTTGAAATTATACACACTGATATATGTGGACCTTTTGATGCAAGTCCTTTCAACAAAGAAAGGTATTTTATCACCTTTATTGATGATTTTTCACGTTATGGTTATGTCTATTTACTGCATGAAAAATCGCAAGCAGTGAATGCCTTAGAAGTTTATATAAATGAAGTTGAAAGACAATTAGACATAAAGGTGAAAATTGTCAAGTCAAATAGAGGTGGTGAATATTATGGAAAGTATGATGAAAGTGGACAACACCCTGGTCCGTTTGCTAAGTTCCTTGAGAGACGTGGTATTTGTGCTCAATACACAATGCCAGGTACACCACAACAAAATGGTGTTTCAGAAAGGCGTAATCGAACCTTAATGGATATGGTTAGGAGCATGTTAAGTAAGTCAACTGTACCCGTTTCATTGTGGATGTATGCTTTAAAAACTGCCATGTATTTGTTGAACAGGGTTCCTAGTAAGGCAATACAAAAGACACCTTTTGAATTGTGGACAGTAAGGAAACCCAGTTTGAGACACCTGCATGTTTGGGGATGTCAGGCAGAAGTCAGAATATACAATCCGCAAGAAAAGAAATTGGATGCAAGAACAATCAGTGAATATTTCATTGGTTATCCGGCAAAGTCAAAAGGGTATATGTTTTACTGTCCTACCCATAACACAAGAATTGTTGAATCTGGAAATGCACGGTTCATTGAAAATGGTGAAACTAGTGGGAGTGATACTTCACAAAATGTGGAGATTAAGGAAGTTAGAGTACAAGTTCCTTTAACTAGTACCTCTACTTCAAGTATTGTTGTTCCTAATGTAGTTGAATCACTCAACGATGAAGAAGAGCAACAAATTAATGATCATGAAGTTAACAATGAACCTATAGTAGAACAACCACAAGAAATAGTATTAAGAAGATCTCAAAGAGAAAGAAAGTTTGCTATTTCGAATGATTATGTGGTTTTTCTACAAGAGTAAAAAAATGACTTAGGTAATGATAATGATCCAGTTTCATTTTCAGACGCCATCAATGATGATAATTTTGATAAGTGGTTAGATGCCATGAAAGATGAGCTTAAATCAATGGCACAGAATGAAGTATGGGACCTTATAGAATTGCCAGAAGGATGCAAGAGAGTCGGGTGTAAATGGGTCTTTAAGACTAAACGTGACTCTCATGGCAATATCGAACGTTACAAGGCCCGACTTGTTGCCAAAGGTTTTACTCAAAAGGATGGCATTGATTATAAGGAAACATTTTCACCTGTTTCTAAGAAAGATTCCTTTAGAATTATCATGGCATTAGTAGCTCATTATGATCTTGAGTTGCATCAGATGGATATCAAAACTGCCTTTCTGAATGGGGATTTAAAAGAGGATGTTTATATGGACCAACTAGTGGGGTTCATTGAAGAAGGAAATGAACACATGGTGTGTAAACTTAAGAAATCAATATACGGGCTTAAACAGGCTTCTAGGCAATGGTATCTTAAGTTCAATGATACTATTGTGTCCTTTGGGTTTAAGGAAAACATCTTTGATCGGTGTATATACCTGAAGGTCAGTGGGAGCAAGTTTATATTCCTGATTCTGTATGTCGATGATATCTTGCTTGCAACTAATGATCTTGGTCTATTAAGTGAGACTAAGAAGTTTCTCTCTAATAACTTTGAGATGAAAGATATGGGTGAGGCATACTATGTGATAGGAATTGAAATATTCCGTGACAGATCACAAGGACGGTTAGGTTTGTCTCAGAAAGCATATATTAATAAAGTTTTAGAGAGATTCAGAATGGATAAATGTTCGACATCTCCTGTTCCAATACAGAAAGGAGACAAATTTAGTCTCATGCAATGTCCAAAGAATGACTTGGAACGGAAACAGATGGAGAATATACATTATGCATCTATTGTTGGGAGTCTAATGTATGCTCAAACTTGTACACGGCCAGATATTAGTTTTGCAGTTGGTATGCTTGGTAGATACCAGAGTAATCTAGGATTGGATCATTGGAAAGTTGCAAAGAAAGTTTTAAGATACTTGCAAGGAACGAAGGATCACATGCTTACTTATAAAAGATCTTATCATCTTGAGATGATTGGATATACAGATTCAGATTTTGCTGGCTGTGTGGATACACGAAAATCTACATTTGGTTATGTGTATCTTTTAGCCGGAGAAGCGATTTCATGGAAAAGTGCGAAGTAGACAATCATTGTTGCATCTACCATGGAGGCTGAATTTGTGGCATGCTTGGAGACCATAGTTCAAGCTAATTGGTTGCGGAATTTTGTTTTAGGACTTGGAATTGTTGACAGTATTGCCAAGCCACTGATAACTTATTGTGATAACTCCGCAGCTGTCTTCTTTTCTAAAAATGACAAGTATTCCGAAGGTGCTAAACATATGGAATTGAAATACTTTGTCGTTAAAGAAGAAATTCAGAAACATAGAGTTTCAATAGAACATATTAGCACTGATCTTATGATTGCTTACCTTTTAACAAAAGGGTTACCGCCAAAAACATTTACTGGTCATGTTGTAAGTATGGGCATTATGTCTACTAGTGAATGATGAATGTTGTTATTAATGCTTATTTGACACTCTGAGCTCATTGATAAATAAAGTTTATGAAACTTATGTTTTCTACTTTATGTATATGCATGTAAATTATGTTGTGGAAAACAAATTATGTTGTTATTGATGAAAAATGACATTATGTTTGAACCTATTATGGATTTCTCACTATACAGTCATATTAAGGAGAAAGAATGGTATAGTAGTACATGGAAGGAAATGTGTTGATTGAAATGACATGTAACCGTCATGACTCTTATTATTTTTGTATCCTTGATCTTGATTAATGATAGAACCAATTTACGTAAGGCCTTTTAAATGCGCATTTATGTAATTATTAAATCATGAAAGTATTATAACTCATATGAGTCAAGTGGGAGAATGTAAGAAATTATGCAAATTAATTTCTATAAAGTGACTCACATGACTTAGAGTTTGGGCTTTGGGCCCAAATATGATTTAATAATAATAATAGAATTAAAGACCCATTGGTTAATGTGAGAAATATATATATATATATATATATATATATATATATGATGATATACCTAATGGAAAACCTACATCTGATGGAGATTGGGAACTAAAGGTTATAGGGTTCTGTCTCTGCAAATAATAGTTGTCTCACTGTTAACCATCACGAAAGTGTGTGACAAGAACGGAATTGCTAAGAGATAAATTGGGACAAAGGAAATAAAGTAATTGCTCAAGTAGGATCACTCATGGATCAAGGTAAGTGCCTATTCCTTCTTGATTGTATGGATATATGTGAGAATCATGATATGATAAGATCTGTATGAGAACATTATTGTATGTGTTCAATTTACGTTTATTCATGTTTTAATTTACACCCTAAGCCCACTAAGAGACATGGGAGCATTGCAGAAGTAATCCTAGATACAACCTATAAATAGAGTGGTAAGAACACTAGCAAGGTACGCCGTTTCTAAAACTGAAACTGCTTTACACACATTACTGTTTCTTTAGCCCTTACTGACTTGAGCGTCGGAGTGCAAACGGCCGTAAGGGCGCCCTTTGTCTTTGCAGGAAAGTGTTCTTCAACCCAAGGAAGTTCGACTGAAGGAGGAGACTGGCGGGGCCTGAGGCTGTCGTTCGAGTCAACCGGCAATCGAGTCAACCGGCGAGAACAATATCCAAAAATCATAATAACACCATACAAAAAAATTTGTCACACGCATGATGTTCAAAGATTGCCTGGTCTATGAAAAATGAAAAGAACAAAACCGAAATGAAATGAATGGTTGAATACAACACCTTATATATAGTGAAATATCATTGCCATTTCATATATCAGAAGTATGCGCCAATGACACATGTTTAATGGAGTTATTAGAAAAAAAATCTTTAATACACGACACGTTTGAGAGAGCAGATCAGGGAGGAGAGCAGAGCGAGGATGAGAGAGGAGAAAGAAAACCCTTAAAAAATGTTCGTGACGTGTTTTTAGTGGACAACGTGTGCTATCTCGAATTTCTATTTGTGGTATAAAATCATTTTGATTTTTTTTTTCAAATTTTTGTGGTGGTAACACTTAGAGAATGTTAACCTGTGAGTGAGTTCCATTTGTATTATGTATAGATTTGGTAGAAGAAAACATTATGTTAAGCATTCTACTATTAAAGATTATATGAAGTTTACAAGCAAGCAATTAATTGTCTTAAGAGGGACACTTGTACAAAGTTTTGTTTAGATTAGTAATTAATTAGAAATTAAGATGATTTTATGATTTAATAAAAGTAAAATGCGGTTTAATTGGATTTGTTGTAATATAATTTTAAATCATTTTTTATTTAGATTGGATTGGTTTATCTGTTTTTATATTTTCTTTTAGAATGATTACGGCAAGAGTCTTTGAAACACTCGAGAAAGGTATAT